>NC_138768.1:853904164-853946664 GCF_965119305.1 Pelophylax lessonae
GACAGCCACGTTTGGGTGCAGCACCATCTGGGGGGAATAGCAATTCAAAAATTCTATTCAAAAATTTGTCAATTTAAATACCATCAGGAGAAGAAAAATCCTACACAATTTTATTTATTTTTTAATTGCAATATGGGGGGGAAAAAAAAACATAAAATCACTTAATAAAATGTAAAGGATAATGCATATCTTAACCTTTGTTTTACTGAAATTAATTAATTTAATTAACCTAATTTCTAATATTATCTTGATGCAAATAAAAAAAATTAATTAAAATTTAAAATTAAAAAATTGTTTTTGTTTTTTTTTTTGGGAGGGGGGCTATTAGTGATTTGGTCACAGGTGCCCACATTTTCTGGTACATTATTTGTGATTAACCATTTGCTGTGGGACAGAAAGTCTGACCCCTGCTGGCTACAATGCTTACTACAACTCTATCTAAAAAATGTTGGCCTAGTTGTGCATAAGAAATACTGCAATTGCTGATCTCCTTTGGACAATGCTAGTTGCCTGGCAGTCAATCATAGTAATTCTCCAGCAAGTATAAGGGATGTCACAGCAGCGAACATAACTGCATTTTCACCTCAACAAAGTCCCGTTAAGTCACTATCCCAAAAAATTTAGGAGGGCCATTACCTGTTTATAATGAAAGGTGTGAACTAATACTATTTTATTATATAAGTCAGTGCTGGTACAAGGTCATCTAGAGCCCAGGGCGAAGATGCCAAGCAGCGCCCCCCACCAAAAATGTATGAGCATTATATGTCAGCAAAAATCCTCTCCCTCCCCCCCTAAAAAATTGAGCACTAATCTCCACACACCCCCTAAGCATAAAATTCTTTGCAACCCAAAATTCTCCCCAAACAAAAATTCCCCATCTTCCATTACAAATCCCCCCTCCCAGCTCAAATCCTCTCCCTTCCTAAATCCTCCCTTCTAAAACAAATCCTCTACCCCTCAAATTACCCCTTTGAGCATAAATCCTCTTCCCCCTTCCAAATCCCCCCTCTCCCACTACAACTCCCTCGAAATCCCCTCTCGTTGCACTAATCCTCTCCCTTAAATATCTCCTCTTAGCACAAATGCCCCCAGTCATCCCTCCTACCCCAATCCTAACCCCCCCTATTCCCCCCTCCCCATCTTCAAAGCACCCCTTATACCATGACACCCCAAATCCCCCCGTGCCCAGGACAGCTGCCTCTCCTGCCCACCCACGCCCTGTATACAGTATGTAAACTGTCCAGCCCGTTAGTGGATTTGCAATTCTAGTCAACTGATCTTGTGACCCAGACAGCAAAACTTGGTCAAGAACACCCCCCCCCCCCCCCCCGGCTGCTCGTTGGACCTTGAAAAGATAGCAGCACAACAAGGAGTCATCACTTTGCTATCTCCTCCTATCTGCATAACCACAAGCACTTTTGCGGAGATTCAGAATCCACTTGGTCAATGTCAAGACATATGGCTAATGTACGTATACGTGAGCCTCCTCAGATCCCAGGCAGATAGATTTAGCAAGTTTCTTGTGGTCCTTCTGGTATACTTTTGAGCGTGAGAGGAAGGTTGCATGGGTCAGAATTCCATCACAAATGTGTATGGTTAAGGCTGCAGTGAGCCTCTTGTAAATGCACCCTTCCTTTAATGGGTTAGCTTAGACTAGGATGGTGGTGCTGGAACCAGTGAACACCAACCTGGATTTTGGGGTGAGAGCAGTGATGTATTTTGGCCTAGGCCAACAAGGCCCAGGCCTAGGGCGGCACTTTGCAGGGGGGCAGCAAAAAAGCTTCCCCCTCTACCTGAGACTCTATTAGCCACTGGTTGCTAGAGTCACCTCCCTCATTCCCCCCTCTCTCTCACCCCCCTCTCTCTCACCCCCCCCCCCCCTCTCTCTCACCCCCTATCCCTCTCTTACCCCTCCTCCCTCTCTCTCTCAGCCCCTCCTCTCTCTCTCACCCCCCCTCTCTTTCATCCGCCCTCTCTCTCACCCCTCCTCTCTCATCCCCCCTCTCGCTCTCTCTCTCTCATCCTCCCTCTCTCTCTCCCCACCCCCTCTCTCACCCCCCTCTCTCTCATCCCCCCTCACCCACCCCCCTGTCTCTCCTTCACCCACCCTCCCCCCCCCCCCCCATGAGATCTCAGGGGTTAATGCTGGGACTTGAAGTCCTTCAATTTTGGAGGGAGCCACATCAGTTAAAAAAGAAGGAGTGGGACACATTTACATAGGAGGGGGAGGGGGGCGCCCAATTTTAGTCTTGCCTAGAGCAGCACAAAACTAAAATACACCACTGGGTGAGAGATAATCATTAGATGATATCTCAGAAAAATATAACTTGCTAGTAAGGCAGTCAGATGCAGTCAGTGATTGCCAAACCATAGACCACCCTTTCTTGACCTTTTTGCCATGGAGCAACCCTTAAAAAATGTGTTCGGGTCTCGGAGAACCCCTGCTAAAATGATTAGACGTGCAGCTCATGGTGCATCAGTGTGATCGGTAGGTTGTACAGAGTTTTATATAAAATAATAAACAATGGGTTTCCTTCATAATCAAAAATAAAACAAAATAATATTAATGGCCAGAAAAGAGAATTGCAGTGTCCCCTAAAATTTGTGGTCAGTAGGGTAGGCAGGAGATCAATCTGCCAATGCTCTCTTTTCAAGGAACACCTAAAAACCTCTGGAGAACCCTCAATGTTACACGCACCCCTAGTTGAGAAAGGCTGCAACAGACTGTCAGCTCTTGAGCCTGTTTAAATGGAACTCGTTTCATTTTCCATCTGAACCTGGAAGGTTTTGAATAGCTCTGAAGTTGATAGATCCACATTTGTTTGTCCAAGCTCAGGACAATTTCTACTTGCCCGAAACCATAACTCAGCTCCACACTTTGTAGAATCCTGATGGTAACTGGTCAATTTAAAGCATGGTGCTCTGCAGACTTGTAGCCGAAGGGGGGGTGAACGATGAGGCAGAGACGCGTTCAATCAGTCTGTATTCTCTGTAGTCATGACATCATAGGGTAGACAAGGTTCTGAGACGGGATTTGCAGCCCACAATAAGCTCACACACAAGAGCAAGAAAACCTGGAGTAATATTTTTTGCAGCCTTTCTGCTGTCATAGAGAGGGGGATATCGCAGCCTGAAAACATATTGCAATGTGAAAAAGTTTGTAGACTCCCAGCGTAAGGCAAACTTTAAGGTTCTGGGTAATCTGGCTTCAAGAGGGGATCCCTGGGTTGTTCTTTTTTTTTCAACCTTACTATGTAACTATAACAAACATTTAATTGGCAGGTGTGAAACTGTATCACATGCACACTTGTCTGTGTTTGATACAAGGAACCCCTGACAATGATATTTCCAGTTCCCTAATAATGACATGAAGAAGAAGGAGACGGCAAAAAATAAAAAAGGAGACGAAGAAGATGAAGAAGAAGACAAAGATGAAGAAGAAAGAGGAGAAGAAGAAGACGAGAAAAAAAAGGAAAAGAAGATGAAGAAGACGAAGAAGATGAAGATGAAGAAGAAGACAAAGATTAATAAGAAGAACACAAAAATGAACAAGAAGGCAAAGATGAAGATGAAGAAGAAGGCAAAGATGAAGATGAAAGCAGGAGAAGACAAAGAAGAAGAAGTTGAAGAAGAAGACAAAGAAGAAGAAAAGGAGGAAGAAGAAAAAAATAGAAGTTGAAGAAGGAGGAAAAAAAGCAGAAGAAGACAAAGAAGATGAAGAAGAAGAAGGAGAAGAAGACGAAGAAGAAGACAAAGATGAAGAAGAAGGAGAAGAAGACGAAGAAGAAGACAAAAATGAAGAAGGCAAAGATGAAGGTGAAGATGGAAGAGAAGAAGAAGATGAGGAAAAAGGAAAAGAAGATGAAAAAGAAGAAGATGAAGAAGAAGAATAAGACGAAAATGAAGATGAAGAAGAAGGCAAAGATGAAGGTGAAGAAGAAAGAGAAGAAGAAGATGAGGAAAAAAGGAAAAGAAGATGAAAAAGAAGATGAAGAAGACAAATAAGAGGAAAATTCAGATGAAGAAGAACACAAAGATGAAGAAGAACACAAAAATTAAGAAGAATGCAAAGATGAAGATGAAGAAGAAGGCAAAGACGAAGATGAAAGCATGAGAAGACAAAGAAGAGGAAGTTGAAGAAGAAGACAAAGAAAAAGAAAAAGGAGGAAGAAGAAAAAAATAGAAGAATTTGAAGAAGAAGGAGAAAAAGCAGAAGAAGATGAAGAAGAAGGAGAAGAAGAAGATGAAGAAGACAAAGTAGAAGTTGAAGATGAAGAAGGAGGAAAAGCACCAGGATAAGACAAAAAAGACAAAGAAGAAGAAGAAAACGAAGAAGACAAAGTAGGAGAAGAAGAAGAAAAAGAAGAAAAGTACTAAATAAAATAATAATAATAATATCTTTATGGACAAAATAATTAGGTGACAACCAAAGGGCGGACATTATTTACAGCTTCTCACAATTCAGGTGCTCTGAATTAACTTCAAGCCCTGGTTCACGCTGCTGCGACTTCTCATGCGACTTGCTGCAATGTGCGAGGCAAATCACATTAATTTTGATGGGTACAATAGTTGCTGTCTTAATTGCTATCTTAATTGCTATCTTAATTGCTGCAACAACAAAAAAGAAGTTCCTGCACTACTTTTATGCATTTTCTGAGTGCCACAGACTGCAATGTTAAAAATCACAAAAGGCACGAAGAATTCTTTGAGAATTGGACTGCAACTTCAGAGGGTTTTGTAAGTTCAATATTATGTATCCCACTCTGTATTGGCATGATTTGCCAAAGCCTAAGTCACAAGACACCAAAGTCGCATTAAAAGTTGCATGAAGTCGCAATGCAAAGTCGCACTGGAAATCGAACGACTTTGGTGGTCACAGCAGTGTGAACCGAACCTTAGAGGAATTATCCATTGCACTTTTGAGAATTCAGATAAATGGCCTATTTACCCTTAGGGCTCGATCGCAGCAGCCGCATAGAAGGCACAGTTGCTGGTGTGCATGAGGAACAGTGCAGATGAGCCCATGTCACTGCACTGTTTTTTTTGTGTGTGGAAATTGAAATGTAACAAAGTAACATTGCGTTAAGTTCTGTTGCCGGCAGCGCAGTGGATTGAGTTGCAGCACTGCACTGGGGTGATAAGGAACCAGGCTGTTTACCTTGTCCTGCATTGCGACTTGAGCTTTGCCCAGTGTGGTACCAATGCACCCTATGTGAACGGGCAATAAATGGAAACCCTCGGGGCTTACTCATTGGGCACAGAGGTTCATACACAGTCAGTAGAAGCATATGTATATTTCTGTGTATTTGTTTTTTAATACAGATGTGGGCAGCAGCTTGGACCAATCAATGGTGGTGACCACAAATCCAAATGCGTACAAAAATGGATGAATGGCAGGGGAGGGCAGAGCCAGGGGGCAGGGGGGCAAATGCTCCCCTGGGCCGCTCTGATGTCCTGTAAAAAGGCTGCACTGCTTTGGCCACAGAAATGCCTAAAGGATTCCTGCTAATGAGAAGTAAAAAGTCCCCACTGCTGACCTACTGAGTGCAGGATGAAGACAAGGACAAAGCGCAGGCCTCCCCATCATGGATGGTGTAAACTGTGTCTGAGCAGAGGCCGGTTCCATGCCCCACTGGAGACTCTCCTACCCTGGCCAGCCCCAACCGAACTGTCCCAGCTCCCCCCAACCACCCCTGCTGGCCAGGTTGGGAACCCACATTCAGCCGGTGAGTAAAGAGTACCTGGAGCAGGGCTTCAGCCTGGAATGGGGGTCAGGAGGAGGACAGGAAGAGGGAGAGTGGGAGGGGGGCCGAGTTGCTGCACCATGGGCCTCTGGTATGTACCTGCCCCCTGGTCCAAAAGTTGCCAGTCTGCCCCTGATGAACGGCCCTGATAGGGGGAGGACCACCAGTCCTTCTGTAGGGGGCCCAGGCACACAAGGGGGGCCCCAACAGCACGGGGAATCTGTGCAATTGGGCAGAGGGTTAATTACAGAAGGAAGCCCTGTCCGGCTCTCTGCAGCAGCTGAAAGCCAGTTGCTCCCCCCTCCTGCCAGCTTTCAGCTACTGCAGGGAGAGACACAGACACAGGGCATCGTTCCTGTAATTGCTTCTCCAACACTGATCCCCCTCCGTGTTCTGCCTGCTTCTGACCCCCCTTTCCCTTGTGCTCCCCCTTTCACTGTGCAGCCCCCCTGCAGCACTGCAGGCTTCCCTCTTCTGTAAAGAGATAAATTGTAAAAAGAAAAAAAAAAAACACACACACACACCAATTAAACATTGTAATAAATAAAAAATTAAAAATTGTAAAGTAAAATAATTGAAAATATTTTTAAATTAATTATAATGTTTTTATATGTGTATATATATATATATATATATATATATATACATATATATACACACACACACACATATATATATATATATATATATATATATATATATATATATATATATTATTTATTTATTTATATATAAACTATTAAAAAGGGCTTATTCACACAAGTTTTCTGTTATGTTTGCGCCCGCTAAGTCCCCATTCACACTAGCGCGACTTGGTCGCCTGACAAGTCGCGGTGGGTCGCTCGCCATTGAATAATACAGGACCCGTTCTAATAGGAGCGACACAAGTCTCTCCGAATGAGAAAAAGGGTCCTGTACTACTTTGGGGCGACCTGGAGGCGACTTGCACTGACTTCAATGATATGAAGTCTGTGCATGTCGCGCCGAGGTCGCCCCAGCAAGTAGCGACGCCCCTGTGTGAACGGGGTCTTATAATGATTTTTGTGTATTTTTTGTGAAAATATTGTCTTGATATATTTGGGGGGGGGGGCCTGCAAGGTAGGCTGTACGGGGCCCCGTGATTTCCAACAGCAGCCCTGACCACGCAGGCACACAGGAGCACAATTGGGAGAGAGTGGTCACCCCACAGCAGGAAGTGCCCGAACAAGGACCTTCATGGCAGGATCACCAAGTATTCTTTAAATGAAAGCGGCTGATTTAAAATAAGATTGAAAAAGCGGTTTGAAAATTTAAATTTAAAGCTGAATTTTAGGCACAAAAAGCTTTCATTTAAATATATTCCTCAGTAGCAACAAAGGACAGAAATCCTCTTTGTGTGTCCCAAATGCCTTTGCAAACCCAGATATTACCTTGTCAACATAGCAGTGACTTAATCACTGCGCAGAGAGCAGAGCTGTGGGAGGGACCCAGCAGGCTCCACCCACTAGAAGGTGATCCTGCCATGAAGATCCTTCCTGCCATAGGAACAGCTTCCTGTCCTGTGTGACAACTGTCCCTTAATTGAGTCACGGGGCTTCTAATAGAGACTACAAGTGCCCGTTTCAGCACACATTACGCAGGTATGGTCCACTGGTTGTCATCCGAAGGAAATCCACTCTGAGAAATGGCATGCAGCGATTGCTGGAGCGCAGGAAGACGGGAAATGGCTGCAAAGTGGCAGCAGGAGATCAATATGAGGCGACTTATTTTGCAAGTTTGCCAGAGGACTTTCTGGCGATTTGCTGGTGACTTGAGTATTACTTGATGTGGATGCGACTTGGAGGCGACTTCCAATAAAGTCTATGGGCACCAGTCGGATAGACGTCGCCTTGAAGTAGTACAAGAACCTTTTCCAAAGTGACTTCCGTAGTGCTGATTTAGGCAGTTCTCATTGACTAACATGCGGCTTCACATGTCATGCGACTTAGGGATCCCAAGTGTGAACTAAGGATCCAACAAAGGTTAAAAAAAAAAAAAACCAAATGTATTTTATTAATAAATACAATCCCATTTGTTTATGGAAAGTGAACTGCCATTTTTTTTTTTTATTACATTTGTTTTATTAAAAGCAGAAGAAGAGATACAATGTAACAAAAAGGGGGGTCATTCAGTAAAGAAAGGCTTTGATGTATTGTCAGGGCAAGGGTTAAATCATCCTGGCCAGTCCAATGCTCTGATAGATTGGAGAAAACTCCATAGGATTTTGCCGAAATTAAAAATGTTGTCACCTGAAGTGGTTCAAGAATCCATTGAGTGGACTAATCCCATGTGGAAGTACTTTACAAATAATACAGAAGGGATACAATGTAACAAAAGGAGAGGAGAGGAGGGGAGGGGGGAGGGTCCCTTTAAGGTCTGCCTCAGGTAAGGTTGTTGAAGGGTTAATGGAGCTGAAGAAGGTCCAGAGAGGAGAAGGACGCTGGGCCCAGAGGTGTCAGTCCATCCCTCCCCAGCCTGGGGCTCAAACACTCCCCAGCCCTGACTCTTACCTGCCTACTGACTACTGACACCACTTCACTGGCTCTTAAAGCAGCAATGCCAAGCAGCCTGGCCGTCGCTCAACACCGGCCGTCTGCCGCGTGCGCTGCCCAGACTGACTGCTTTATGGGGTGTGGGGCCCACTGGGATGGCCTGATGTCACTACGCCTATTATTATTATTATTGTTGTTGTTATATTATTATTATTATTATTATTATTATTATTATTATTATTATTGCTGTATTATTATTATTATTATTATTATTATTGTTGTTGTTATATTATTATTATTATTATTATTATTATTATTATTATTGCTGTATTATTATTAATATTGTTGTTGTTGTTGTTATTATTATTATTATTATTATTATTATTATTATTAGTATTATTACTAGTACTATAAGTAGTAGATGGGGTGGTTAACCCTTTTCCTGCCTGACTCCTGCCATCACCCATAATAATATTATTAATATTATTATTATTATTATTATTATTTTTGCTATTATTACTACAAGTAGTAGATGGGGTTGTTAACCCTTTCCCTGCCTGACTCCTGCCACCACCCATAATTTTATTATTATTATTAATTATTATTAATTATATTACTATCATTATTATTATCATTATTATTATTATTATTGTTTTTTGTTATTATTACTACAAGTAGTAGATAGGGTGGTTAACCCTTTTCTGCCTGACTCCTGCCATCATCCATAATTTTATTATTATTATTATTATTATTATTATTATTATTATTATTATTATTATTATTATTATTATTATTATTATAATTATTATTATTATTATTATTATCATTATTAATATTGTTTTTGTTATTATTATTATTGATATTTTTATTATTATCATCATTATTATTATTATTATTGTTTTTGTTATTATTACTACAAGTAGTAAATGGGGTGGTTAACCCTTTCTCTGCCTGACTCCTGCCACCACCCATCATTTTATTATTATTATTATTATTATGTATAATATTATTATTATTATTATTATTATTATTATTATTTTTGTTATTATTACTACAAGTAGTAGATGGGGTGGTTAACCCTTTTCCTGCCTGACTCCTGCCACCACCCATAATATTATTATTATTAATATTATTATTATTATCATTATTATTATATTATTATTGTTGTTGTTTTTGTTATAATTACTACAAGTAGTAGATGGGGTTTTTAACCCTTTCCCTGCCTGACTCCTGCCACCATCAATAATATTATTATTATCATTATTATTATTACTGTTATTATTATTGTTATTGTTTTTGTTATTTTTATTATTATTATTGCTATTATTACTACAAGTAGTAGATGGGGTGGGATAACCCTTTTCCTGCCTGACTCCTGTCACCACCCATATTATTATTATTATTATTATTATTATTATTTGCTGTTGTTATTATTATTATTAATATTGTATTTGTTATTATTACTATTATTGGTATTGTTATTATTACTAAAAGTAGTAAATGGGGTGGTTTACCCTTTCCCTGCCTGACTCCTGCCACCACCCAGCCTGGACCAAAACCACATTCCTGGCATGCCTGTGTACCAGCTGTGCCCATAAACAGCCCTCACGCTGCCAGCCAATGGTCTTCCCCCCTCCAAGGGAAGATCCCTGGACCAGGAAGCTTACATTCCAACAGGGAACACCGTGTGATATTCTGCACTTCGTTGATCTGTGTATATTTCATTTCATTGGGTCTTTCTAGGAAACTCATACAGCCCCACATATCATTACCAACATCAAACACCAATTACCTTCTATTCCGAATTTAGACAAGAGGTCCCACTGCAGACTGACTGCAACTAACCCCAATTATACAGTAAGGAGGGGGGGGGGGGTACATAAGGAAAGCGCAAGAGAGAGAGAGAAGGAGAGAGGGGGAGAGAGAGAGAGAGAAGGAAAGATGGTGGAGAGAGAGAGAGAAGGAAAGAGGGGGAGAGAGAGAGAGAAGGAAAGGGGGGAGAGAGAGAGAAGGAGAGAGGGGGGAGAGAGAGAGAGAGAGAGAAGGAGAGAGGGGGGAGAGAGAGAGAGAGACAGAGACAGAAAGAGAGAGAGAGAGAGAGAAGGACAGAGAGAGGGGGAGAGAGAGAGAGAATGAGAGAGGGGGAGAGAGAAAGAGAAGGAGAGAGGGGAGAGAGAGAGACAGAGACAGAAAGAGAGAGAGAGAGAGAAGGACAGAGAGAGAGAGAGGAGAAGAGAGGGGGAGAGAGAGAGAGAAGGAGAGGGGGGAGAGAGAGAGAAGGAGAAGGGGGAGAGAGAGAGAGAGAGAGAGAGAGAGAGAGAGAGAGAGAGAGAGAGAGAGAGAGAGAGGGGGGGGGGGAGAGAGAGAGAGGGACAGAGAGAGACAGAGGGAGAGAGAGAGAGAGAGAGAGGGAGAGAGAGAGAAAGATAGAGACACAGAGAGAGAGAGAGAGAGAGAGAGACAGAGACACAGAGAGAGAGAGAGAGAGACAGAGACACAGAGAGAGAGAGGGACAGAGAGAGAGAGAGAGAGAGAGAGAGGGAGAGGGAGAGAGAGGGAGAGAGAGATACAAGGAAAATGAGAGAGGAGAGAGAGATAAAAAGAGAGATACAGAAGGAAAGAGGGAGAGAGGAGGGAGAGAAAAGGAGAAAAGGAGAGAGAGAGAGAGACAGAAGAAAAGAGAAATAGAGAAGGGGAAAGAGAGAAAAGGAGAGAGGGAGATAAAGAATGATAGATAGATAGATAGATAGATAGATAGATAGATAGATAGATAGATAGATAGATAGATAGATAGATAGATAGATAGATAGATAGATAGATAGATAGATAGATAGATGCCCCCCCCCCCCCATATGACACGGGTAGGTAGAAGGATGAGTGGGTAGCCCCCCCCCCCTGATATCACACAGGTAAGTAGATGGATGAGTGGGTAGCCCCGCCCCCTGATATCACACAGGTAGGTAGATGGATGAGTGGGTACCCCCCCCCCCTGATATCACACAGGTAGGTAGATGGATGAGTAGGTAGCCCCCCTGATATCACACAGGTAGGTAGATGGATGAGTGGGTAGCCCCCCCCCTGATATCACACAGGTAGGTAGATGGATGAGTGGGTAGCCCCCCAATATCACACAGGTAGGTAAATGGATGAGTGGGTAGCTCCCCTGATATCACACAGATAGGTAGGTGGATGAGTGGGTAGCCCCCCCCCTGATATCACACAGGTAGGTAGATGGATGAGTGGGTAGCCCCCCCCCCTGATATCACACAGGTAGGTAGATGGATGAGTGGGTAGCCCCCCCCCCTGATATCACACAGGTAGGTAGATAGATGAGTGGGTAGACCCCCGTTATGTCACATAGGTAGGTAGATGGATGAGTGGGTAACCCCCCCTGATATCACACAGGTAGGTAGATGGATGAGTGGGCAGTCCCCCTGATATCACGCAGGTAGGTAGATGGATGAGCAGGTACCCCCCCCCCCAGATATCACACAGATAGGTAGGTGGATGAGTGGGTAGCCCCCCTGATATCACACAGGTAGGTAGATAGATGAGTGGGTAGCCCCCCTCCCCCCTGATATCACACAGGTAGGTCGATGGATGACTGGGTAACCTTCCCAGATGATATCACACAGGTAGGTAGATGGATGAGTGGGTAGCCCCCCTCCCCCCTGATATCACACAGGTAGGTAGATGGATGAGTGGGTACCCCCCCCCCTGATATCACACAGATAGGTAGGTGGATGAGTGGGTAGCCCCCCCCCCTGATATCACACAGGTAGGTAGATGGATGAGTGGGTAGCCCCCCTGATATCACACAGGTAGGTAGATGGATGAGTGGATAGCCCCCCTGATATCACACAGGTAGGTAGATGGATAAGTGGGTAGCCCCCCCCCCGATATCACACAGGTAGGTAGATGGATGAGTGGGTAGCCCCCCTGATATCACACAGGTAGGTAGATGGATGAGTGGATAGCCCCCCTGATATCACACAGGTAGGTAGATGGGTGAGTGGGTAGCTCCCCTGATATCACACAGGTAGGTAGATGGATGAGTGGATAGCCCCCCTGATATCACACAGGTAGGTAGATGGGTGAGTGGGTAGCTCCCCTGATATCACACAGGTAGGTAGATGGATAAGTGGGTAGCCCCCCCCCCTGATATCACACAGGTAGGTAGATGGGTGAGTGGGTAGCCCCCCCCCCCTGATATCACACAGGTAGGTAGATGGATGAGTGGGTAGCCCCCCTGATATCACACAGGTAGGTAGATGGGTGAGTGGGTAGCCCCCCTGATATCACACAGGTAGGTAGATGGGTGAGTGGGTAGCCCCCCTGATATCACACAGGTAGGTAGATGGGTGAGTGGGTAGCTCCCCTAATATCACACAGGTAGGTAGACACAAGCTGATACAATGTCACAAGCTCGGTATTGGATGAAGATTAATTTCTAAACTAACAACAAAACGTTCCGTCCACTCTGCAGATCTCAGTCACAGGCAGCGGAGCTCTCCCCACAGCAATGTCTCAGACACGGGTGGGGGGGGGGGGGTGACAGTGAGGTGACAGGCAGGGCAGGGGGTGACAGTGTCCGGGGTCAGAGGCAGGGAAGTGGGTCAGGGAATCTCTGGGAACAATCCTGCAGTGTGCAGCCGCTATACAGAGGAGCAGAAATAAGAGTTATCCCTGTCTACAGGGTGTCCGTGATAAAATCACCAGTGGGTCCAACACTGGAGTGCTCACTGCTGGCAATTGATGTGCAATACCTGGGACAGTGCTGACAATATCAGGACACACCGTGGGGTCATTACTAGTCATATTATAGGAGTCGGGTGAGGAGGAGACGTGGAAATGTCACCAGTGACCGAACACTGGGTATACAGTAAGATACAGATATCACGGGGGGGGGGGGGGGGATATAATTCTACCGACAATCCACAACAGCATCGCAGAAACCATCCAACAAACATTTGAAGTAATAATTTCACAAGCGACAGAAACACGATTGACACACACAGAATGCACCAGATCATCACTATGAAAATATAAACACGGGGGTCACACAGAGGAGAGCAATGGCAAACACGACATGGGGGACAGTGACAACTTCTCCCACAGAGGAGAGCAACACGACACAGGGGACAGTGACCACATCTCCCACAGAGGAGAGCAATGGCAAACACGACACGGGGGACAGTGACCACATCTCCCACAGAGGAGAGCAATGGCAAACACGACACGGGGGACAGTGACAACTTCTCCCACAGAGGAGAGCAACACGACACAGGGGACAGTGACCACATCTCCCACAGAGGAGAGCAATGGCAAACACGACACGGGGGACAGTGACAACTTCTCCCACAGAGGAGAGCAATGACAAACAAGACACGGGGGACAGTGACCACATCACAAGTGGCACCCAGAGCAAGAGCTTATTATTTCACCTGTCACAAATTACGCGTGAAAAACACAGAACACTTACTAATCGAATATAACGAATATAAAAAGTTGCAGAAAAGTTAGTGAAATACAAATAGACAGCACAGGAGGGGATAGCAGTGAGCAAGAGTAGCATAAAGTTCACGAGTGGAAAGCTACAGGATAGCAACAGGAGTGGGGGACAGGGGGGGGGGCACTAAGAGGTATTGGGGTGTCAGTAAAAATACATTTCTCAATTACCGGTAAAATATGCAGAAGGCACAAACAGTTTACCAAAAAGGATTACTTACAATGTCACCAGTGGTAATTTCACGCACAAAGTAATAGCAGCGTTATAGACTCTATACACAGTCACAAATACAGTCGTGACAATATCACAGGTGACAGCAAAACATCAAGAAGAACCTTAATGGTGGCCATTGTAAGGAATAGTTATAATATCAACATTGACACTGTGACCAATAACTGACTTTAGACAATTTCACTCGTGGGATTACGTTAGGACAGTTTATGGGGACACTATCACGAGTGGCAACACAAAGGGAGAAGACAGAGACAGCACAGGCAGATCACACACAATGTGCAGGGGAAATCTGTATAACATTGTCATGAATGGGGAGAGAAGTGACAGACAGGACAGTAAGTGCAGGAAAAGTTGTAATGACATTGTCGTGAGTGGGGACAGAAGTGACAGACAGGACACTAAGTGCAGGGAAGGTTTTACTGATATAGTCATGAGTGGGAACCGAAGTGGCAGACAGCACAATTAATGCAGAGGAAAGTTGGAGAGACATTGTTATGAGTGGGGACAGAAGTGACAGATAGGACAGTGCAAGCAAATATTTTAGAGGTATTTCCATGAGTGGGGACAGAAGTAGCAGACAGGATAGTGCAGGGAAAATTGTAATTGATATTTTCATGAGTGGGGGACAGAAGTGGCAGACAGCACAATTAATGCAGAGGAAAGTCGGAGAGACATTGTTATGAGTGGGCACAGAAGTGACAGATAGGACAGGGCAGGCAAATATTTTAGTGGTATTTCCATGAGTGGGGACAGAAGTGACAGATAGGACATTGAGTACATTGAAAATGTTTGTGATATTGTCACCAGGGGGGACAGAAGTGACAGACAGGGCACTTAATGCAGGAGGAGGTTTGAGAGACTTTGTTATGAATGGGGATCGAAGTGACAGTCAGAGAAAGGGTTCAGTGATATATTCATGAGTGGGGACAGAAGTGACAGACAGGACACTGAGTGCAGGGAAAGTTTAGTGATATTGTCATGAGTGGGGTCAGAGGTGGCAGACAGGACACTAAGTGAAGGGAAAGTGTTAGTAAGCTGGAACAGAGAGCACAGACACTGAGTGCAGGGGGAAGCTGAAATTATATTGTCATGAGTGGGGAGAGAAGTAATAAGGGGGACACTGAGTGCAGGGAATGCTTCATTGATAGTGTCACCAGTGGGGACAGAAGTAATAGAGAGGAGCTGAGTGCATGGGGAAGTGTTATTGATATAGCCACGAGTGGGGACAGAGAACACAGACACTGAGTGCAGGGGAAAGCTGAAATGATATTGTCATGAGTGGGGACAGAAGTATTAAAGACAGAGGACGCTGAGTGCAGGGAATTCTTCAGTGATAGTGTCACCAGTGGGTACAGAAGTAATAGAGAGGAGCTGAGTGCATGGGGAAGTGTTATTGATATAGTCACAACTCAGGAGTGGGGACAGAGAGCACAGACACTGAGAGCAGGGAAAAGTTTCTACGAGTGAGGATAGGATCAGGATTCCCTGAGTGCAGGGAAAATGTCAGTGGCATTGTCATGAGTGGGGACAGAAGTGCCAGACAGGACACTGTGTGCAGGGACAGTTCCCATGAGTGGGGAAAGAGGTGACAGACAGGACACTGAGTGCAGGGAAAGTTTCCATGAGTGGGGGGAAGAGGTGACAGACAGGACACTGAGTGCAGGGAAAGTTGGAGTGACATTGTCATAAGTGGGGATAGAGGTGACAGACAGGACAGAGGGTGCAGGGAAAGTTTCCATGAGTGGGGGGGGGGGGGGAAGAGGTGACAGACAGGACACTGAGTGCAGGGAAAGTTTGAGTGACATTGTCATGAGTGGAAATAGAAGTAATAGAGAGGACACTGAGTGCAGGGAAAGTTGGGGTGACATTCTCATGAGTGGAAATAGAAGTAATAGAGAGGACACTGAGGGCCGGGAAAGTTTGAGTGACATTGTCATGAGTGAGGACAGAAGTAATAAAGAGGACACTGAGTGCAGGGAAAGTTGGAGTGACATTGTCATGAGTGGGGACAGAAGTAATAGAGAGGACACTGAGTGCAGGGAAAGTTGGAGTGACATTGCCATGAGTGGAAATAGACTTAATAGAGAGGACACCGAGTGAAGGGAAAGTTTGGGTGACATTGCCATGAGTGGAAATAGAAGTAATAGAGAGGACACTGAGTGCAGGGAAAGTTTGGGTGACATTGCCATAAGTGGAGACAGAAGTAATAGAGAGAACACTGAGTGCCGGGAAAGTTGGAGTGACATTGTCATGAGTGGGGACAGAAGTAATTGAGAGGATACAGAGTGCAGGGAAAGTTGGAGTGGCATTGTCATGAGTGGGGACAAAAGTAATAGAGAGGATACTGAGTGCAGGGAAAGTTGGAGTGACATTGTCATGAGTGGGGACAGAAGTAATAGAGAGGATACTGAGTGCAGGGAAAGTTGGAGTGACATTGTCATGAGTGGGGACAGAAGTAATAGAGAGGACACTGAGTGCAGGGAAAGTTGGAGTGACATTGCCATGAGTGGAAATAGAAGTAATAGAGAGGACACTGAGTGCAGGGAAAGTTTGGGTGACATTGCCACATTAGTGGAGACAGAAGTAATAGAGAGAACACTGAGTGCCGGGAAAGTTGGAGTGACATTGTCATGAGTGGGGACAGAAGTAATAGAGAGGATACAGAGTGCAGGGAAAGTTGGAGTGGCATTGTCATGAGTGGGGACAAAAGTAATAGAGAGGATACTGAGTGCAGGGAAAGTTGGAGTGACATTGTCATGAGTGGGGACAGAAGTAATAGAGAGGATACTGAGTGCAGGGAAAGTTGGAGTGACATTGTCATGAGTGGGGACAGAAGTAATAGAGAGGACACTGAGTGCAGGGAAAGTTGGAGTGACATTGCCATGAGTGGAAATAGAAGTAATAGAGAGGACACTGAGTGCAGGGAAAGTTTGGGTGACATTGCCACATTAGTGGAGACAGAAGTAATAGAGAGAACACTGAGTGCCGGGAAAGTTGGAGTGATATTGTCATGAGTGGGGACAGAAGTAATAGAGAGGATACTGAGTGCAGGGAAAGTTGGAGTGACATTGTCATGAGTGGGGACAGGAGTAATAGAGAGGACACTGAGTGCAGGGAAAGTTTGAGTGACATTGTCATGAGTGGAAATAGACGTAATAGAGAGAACACTGAGTGCCAGGAAAGTTGGAGTGACATTCTCATGAGTGGAAATAGAAGTAATAGAGAGGACACTGAGGGCCGGGAAAGTTTGAGTGACATTGTCATGAGTGAGGACAGAAGTAATAAAGAGGACACTGAGTGCAGGGAAAGTTGGAGTGACATTGTCATGAGTGGGGACAGAAGTAATAGAGAGGACACTGAGTGCAGGGAAAGTTGGAGTGACATTGCCATGAGTGGAAATAGACTTAATAGAGAGGACACCGAGTGAAGGGAAAGTTTGGGTGACATTGCCATGAGTGGAAATAGAAGTAATAGAGAGGACACTGAGTGCAGGGAAAGTTTGGGTGACATTGCCATAAGTGGAGACAGAAGTAATAGAGAGAACACTGAGTGCCGGGAAAGTTGGAGTGACATTGTCATGAGTGGGGACAGAAGTAATTGAGAGGATACAGAGTGCAGGGAAAGTTGGAGTGGCATTGTCATGAGTGGGGACAAAAGTAATAGAGAGGATACTGAGTGCAGGGAAAGTTGGAGTGACATTGTCATGAGTGGGGACAGAAGTAATAGAGAGGATACTGAGTGCAGGGAAAGTTGGAGTGACATTGTCATGAGTGGGGACAGAAGTAATAGAGAGGACACTGAGTGCAGGGAAAGTTGGAGTGACATTGCCATGAGTGGAAATAGAAGTAATAGAGAGGACACTGAGTGCAGGGAAAGTTTGGGTGACATTGCCACATTAGTGGAGACAGAAGTAATAGAGAGAACACTGAGTGCCGGGAAAGTTGGAGTGACATTGTCATGAGTGGGGACAGAAGTAATAGAGAGGATACAGAGTGCAGGGAAAGTTGGAGTGGCATTGTCATGAGTGGGGACAAAAGTAATAGAGAGGATACTGAGTGCAGGGAAAGTTGGAGTGACATTGTCATGAGTGGGGACAGAAGTAATAGAGAGGATACTGAGTGCAGGGAAAGTTGGAGTGACATTGTCATGAGTGGGGACAGAAGTAATAGAGAGGACACTGAGTGCAGGGAAAGTTGGAGTGACATTGCCATGAGTGGAAATAGAAGTAATAGAGAGGACACTGAGTGCAGGGAAAGTTTGGGTGACATTGCCACATTAGTGGAGACAGAAGTAATAGAGAGAACACTGAGTGCCGGGAAAGTTGGAGTGATATTGTCATGAGTGGGGACAGAAGTAATAGAGAGGATACTGAGTGCAGGGAAAGTTGGAGTGACATTGTCATGAGTGGGGACAGGAGTAATAGAGAGGACACTGAGTGCAGGGAAAGTTTGAGTGACATTGTCATGAGTGGAAATAGACGTAATAGAGAGAACACTGAGTGCCAGGAAAGTTGGAGTGACATTGTCATGAGTGGGGACAGGAGTAATAGAGAGGACACTGAGTGCAGGGAAAGTTTGAGTGACATTGTCATGAGTGGGGACAGAAGTGACAGATAGGACAGAGGGTGCAGGGTGACAGACAGAGGACATAGGGTGCAGAGTGTCAGGGGAGAGGGGGGGGGGTCTTACCTGCAGTATCCAGTGGAAAGTCTCCCCCACGAGTGGGAAGCCCATAGAACCTTTAGGAATGGGCAGCTTGCAGCTCTTGTCCCGGGTGGCCGCCCAGCGCAGTTGCCATAGTTGCTGGGACACAGCGAGGAGTAGAGCGACGGAGACCAGGCAGGCGGCGAGGGTGGTCAGCACCGACACCAGATCAAAGCTATCAAACAGCATGGCGATCCGGGGGAGCGGAGCCGGGAGGAGGAGGAGGAGGAGGAGGAGGGAGGAGGGGAGCCCGGCTCAGCAGCACCTGAAAGAGGAGGAGAGGCAGAGCGGAGCGTCAGTCATCCCTGTACAGTACACCAGTGTGTGAGCTTCCAGGTACCAACACTCTGCTATATATAGAGGAGGGGAGGATACACACTACTCCCCCCACCCTCCCTCCTACTACACTGCTGCCTGGAGGCGGAGAGACTCTGGAGAACTGCTACTACATCTACTAACTTCTACCACTGCTAGATCCCACTACTACTACCCCCAATATACTACAGGGAGAGCTGCTACTACATCTACTAACTTCTACCACTGCTAGATCCTACTACTACTACCCCCAATATACTACAGGGAGAACTGCTACTACATCTACTAACTTCTACCACTGCCAGATCCCACTACTACTACCCCCAATATACTACAGGGAGAGCTGCTACTACATCTACTAACTTCTACCACTGCCAGATCCTACTACTACTACCCCCAATATACTACAGGGAGAGCTGCTACGACATCTACTAACTTCTACCACTGCCAGATCCCACTGCTACTACCCCCAATATACTACAGGGAGAGCTGCTACTACCACATCTACCAACTTCTACCACTGCCAGACCCCTCTACTACTATCCCCAATATACTACAGGGAGAGCTGCTACTACATCTACTAACTTCTACCACTGCCAGATCCCACTACTACTACCCCCAATATACTACAAGGAGAGCTGCTACTACATCTACTAACTTTTACCGACTACAACCACTGCCAGATCCCACTACTACTACTACTACCACCAATATACTACAGGGAGAACTGCTACTACATCTACTAACTTCTAGCACTGCTAGATCCTACTACTACTACCCCCAATATACTACAGGGAGAACTGCTACTACATCTACTAACTTCTACCACTGCCAGATCCCACTACTACTACTACCCCCAATATACTACAGGGAGAGCTGCTGCTACTACTACATCTACTAACTTCTACCACTGCCAGATCCCTCTTCTACTATCCCCAATATACTACAGGGAGAGCTGCTACTACTACATCTACTAACTTCTACCACTGCTAGATCCCTCTACTACTATCCCCAATATACTACAGGGAGAGCTGCTACTACTACATCTACTAACTTCTACCACTGCTAGATCCCTCTACTACTATCCCCAATATACTACAGGGAGAGCTGCTACTACATCTACTAACTTCTACCACTGCCAGATCCCACTACTACTACCCCCAATATACTACAAGGAGAGCTGCTACTACATCTACTAACTTCTACCACTGCCAGATCCCACTACTACTACCCCCAATATACTACAGGGAGAGCTGCTACTACATCTACTAACTTCTACCACTGCCAGATCCCACTACTACTACCCCCAATATACTACAAGGAGAGCTGCTACTACATCTACTAACTTCTACCGACTACAACCACTGCCAGATCCCACTACTACTACTACTACTACCACCAATATACTACAGGGAGAGCTGCTACTACATCTACTAACTCATACCGACTACAACCACTGACCAATACTAACACTAATACCCCCAATACACTACAGGGAGAGCTGCTACTACATCTACCAACTTCTGCCGACCACAACCACGGTCAGATCCCAGTATTACTTCCCCCAAAAAACTACAGGCAGAGCTGCTACTACATCTATTGACTTCTACCAACTACAACCACTGACAGATCCCACTACTACTACCCCCAGCAGACTGCTGGAAAACTGGGAGAGCTGTACCTATTTCTACTGACTACAGCCACGGCCAGATAGTACTACTACTACACCCAATAGACTGCTGGCGGTACAGGGAGAGCTGCTACATCTACCTACTTCTACCGACAACAACCACTGCCAGCTCCTACTACTCCCACCCTCAATAGACTGCTGAAGGAACATGGATTGCTGCTACTATATTTCCAACTTGTATCGACTAAACTTCTGCTAGATCCTACAACTACTACCCCCAATATACTGCTAGAGAAACAGAGAAAGCTGCAACTACATCTCCTTTAATTTCTACCAACTACAACTACTGCCAGATACTACTACTACTATCCCACATATACTGCTAAAGGAACATGGAGAGCTGCTACTACATCTCCCTAAACTTCTACCAATTACAACTCCTGTCAGATGCTGCTACTACTACCCCCAATACACTGCTAGAGGGACGTGGAGAGCTACTTCTACATCTCCCTAAACTTCAAACAACTACTACTCCTGTCAGATACCCCTATTACTGCCATCAATGTACTGCTAGAGAGAGCTACTACTTAATTTCCATTAAAGTCTACCAAGTACTGCTCCTGTAAGATATCACCACTACTACTCCCATTTTGCTACTAGCGAAAGAGGGAGAGATGCAGCATCATCTCCTTTAACATCTACCAACTACAACCACTGCCATATCCCAGTACTTCTACCCTCAATATGCAATTAGAGGAAAATTGGGAGTTTCTACTACATCTCCTTCAACTTCTCCAACGACAACCACTGCCAGATCCCACTACTACCCCCAATATACCGCTAGATAAACAGGCAGGGCTGCTACTACATCTCCATCAACTTCAACCAATTACAACTTCTGTCAGAAGCTGCTACTACTACTACCCCCCAATAAACTGCTAGAAGGACATGGAGAGCAGCTACTACATCTCCCTTAACGTCTATCAAGTATAACTCCTACCATATACTACTACCTATAATACACTGCTGGAGGCAGAAAGACTCTAGGGAGCTGTTACAAAATCTCCTTTAACTTGTGCCAACTACAACTCCTTCCAGATACCACTGCTATTACCCTAATATACTGCTGGGGAAAATGGAGAGCTGCTACTACATCTCCTTCAACTCATACCAACTACAACTACTGCCAGATCCCACTACTGCTGAAGGAATGCAGAGAGCTGCTACTACATCTACCTCAACTGTTACCCACTACAACCACTTGCCAGATCCCACAACTACTACCTTTACTTGACTGCTATAGGAACATGGAAAGCTGCAATTACATCTCCTTCAACTTCTACCAACTACAACCACTGCCAGATTCCACCACTACTACTACACTGCTAGAGGAACAGAGAAAGCTGCTACTACATCTCCATCATTGTCAACCCTTTATTCAACTACAACTCCTGTCCTACACTACTATTATCCCCAATACACTGCTGGAGGTGGGGGTACATGGAGAGCTACAACATCTCCCTAAACGTCTACCAACCACAACGCATGTCAAATACTACTACTCCTATCCCCAATACACTGCTGGAGGTGGGGGTACATGGAGAACTACTTCTCCCTAAACGAGATGTTGTAGCTTTCCAAGCTCTTCCAACTACAACTCATGTCAAATACTACCACTACTTTTCCCAATACACTGCTGGAGGTAGGGGAACCTGGAGAGCTACAACATCTCCCTAAACGTCTACCAACTACAACTCATGTTAAATACTACTACTACTATCCCCAATACACTGCTGGAAGTAGGGGAACTTGGAGAGCTACATCTTTTCCCTAAACGTCTACCAACTACAACTGATGTCAAATACTACAACTACTATCCCCAATACACTGCTGAATGTGGGGGGACATGGAGAACTACAATATCTCCCTAAATGAGATGTTGTAGCTCTCCAAGCTCTTCCAACTACAACTCATGTCAAATACTACTACTACTTTTTCCCAATACACTGCTGGAGGTAGGGGAACTTGGAGAGCTACATCTCTTCCCTAAAACTCTACCAACTACAACTCATGTCAAATACTACTACTCCTATCCCCCAATACATTGCTGGAGGTAGGGGAACTTGGAGAGCTGCAACATCTCCCTAAACAAGATGCTGTAGCTCTCCAAGCTCTTCCAACTACAACTCATGTCAAATACCACTACTATCCCCAATACACTGCTGGATATGGGGGGATATGGAGAACTGCCACTACATCTTCCCCAACGTCTACCAACTACAACTCATGTCAAATACTACTACTCCTATACCCCCAATACACTGCTGGAGGTAGGGGAACCTGGAGGGCTACAACATCTCCCTAAACGTCTACCAACTACAACTGATGTCAAATACTACAACTACTATCCCCAATACACTGCTGAATGTGGGGGGACATGGAGAACTACAACATCTCCCTAAACGAGATGTTGTAGCTCTCCAAGCTCTTCCAACTACAACTCATGTTAATTACTACTACTACTATCCCCAATACACTGCTGGAAGTAGGGGAACTTGGAGAGCTACATCTCTTCCCTAAAACTCTACCAACTACAACTCATGTCAAATACTACTACTCCTATCCCCCAATACATTGCTGGAGGTAGGGGAACTTGGAGAGCTGCAACATCTCCCTAAACAAGATGCTGTAGCTCTCCAAGCTCTTCCAACTACAACTCATGTCAAATACCACTACTATCCCCAATACACTGCTGGATGTGGGGGGATATGGTGAACTGCCACTACATCTCCCCCAATGTCTACCAACTACAACTCATGTCAAATACTACTACTCCTATCCCCAAATACATGGTGGAGGTGGGGAAACACGGAGAGCTACCATTACATCTCTCTGAACTTCTACCACCTACAACTAATGCCAGATACTATTACTACCCCTAATTTACTACTGGAAACAGGGGAACTTCTGGCAATCAATACTACTATTATCTCACTCAAGAAATGGGTGTAGCATCCAATATTTATGTAATTTAACAAGTTCTATTGCAAAAATAATGAGTCTGTGCTCCACAACTCATAAACTAATAGCTAGAAAAAAATAATAATTCTCTACTAGAGATAAAGATTAACAGAAGCTACCAAACATTGCAAAACATTTGAGATCATAGTATATCATTTTAATTAGACATATTGAAACATTGTAGCAAAAATACTAAAAATATAAATTAAAAATAAATAGTAAAAATACTATAAATATAAAACTGAATAAAAAAAAAAAAAAAGCTTTGTTTGTAGATCTGATATAGTATTATAGTTTTTGCTACAATGTTTCAATGTATCTAAAATGATACACTGTGATCCCTATAGTCTTGAAATGTTTAGTAGTTTCTGCTTATCTTTCTCTCCAGTAGCGCTTTTTTTCTAGGCAATACTACCAACACCATACTGGTGGAGGCGGGGAGACTCTAAGGAGCTTCTACTACATTTCCCTGAACTTCTACCGACTACAACTCCTGCCAGAAACCACTACTACTACCCTAAAAGCTGATAGAGGTGAGGGAACTGCACTACATCTCCATCAGCTTCTGATAACTAATACCACCACTAATACCCCTAATATTTTTCTGGTGACAAGGTAAGATACAGAGCTGCTACTATACATCTCCACCAACTTTTATCAACTACAACCACTGCCAGATACCACTAGTACCTTCAACACACTTTTTGAGGTGGGATACATCTCCCTGAACTTCAAACAACTGCTACTACCCATATTAACATGGAGAGAACTACAACATTTCCTTGAATTTCTACCAGCTACAACTATTCAACTGCTGGAGAAACATGAATATATACAAATATATCACTTTGAACCTCTACCAACTACATTTTCTGCCAGATACCGTTACTACTACCCCAATAGATTTGCAGAGAAACATGAAGAGCTGCTAATACATCTCCCTGAACTTCTATCAACTACGTCTCCTGCCAGATGCCCCTAATGCTACCACCCCCAACAGACTGCTTGAGGCAGACAGACTCTGGGGAGCTGATGCCCCAGACTGGTGGAAGAACTTGAAGAGCCTCTAATATATCTCTTTCAACTGCTACCAGCTACTACTTCAGCCAGAGATCAGCTGCTGTTACATCTTCCTGAACTTTTACTGACTACAACAACTGCCAAATACCACCACTACTACCCCCAATGCACTGCTAGAAATGGTGGAACATAGATAGCTGCGACATCTCCCTGAACTTCTGCCAACTATAAGTACTGCCAGATACCACTACTACTACTACCCCAATTAGACTGCTGGAAGTGGGGGAACAGGGAGAGCTGCTACTGCATCTCCCTGAACTTCTGCCAACTATACTATACTTACTGCCAGATACCACTACTACTACTACCCCAATTAGACTGCTGGAAGTGGGGGAACAGGGAGAGCTGCTACTTCTGCCAACTATACTATACTTACTGCCAGATACCACTACTACTACTACCCCAATTAGACTGCTGGAAGTGTGGGAACATTGGAGAGCTGCTACTGCATCTCCCTGAACTTCTGCCAACTATACTATACTTACTGCCAGATACCACTACTACTACTACCCCAATTAGACTGCTGGAAGTGGGGGAACAGGGAGAGCTGCTACTGCATCTCCCTGAACTTCTGCCAACTATACTATACTTACTGCCAGATACCACTACTACTACTACCCCAATTAGACTGCTGGAAGTGGGGGAACAGGGAGAGCTGCTACTTCTGCCAACTATACTATACTTACTGCCAGATACCACTACTACTACTACTACCCCAATTAGACTGCTGGAAGTGGGGGAACATTGGAGAGCTGCTACTGCATCTCCCTGAACTTCTGACAACTTATAATAACTACATCCACTGCCAGCTCCAATACCACCTCAACACACTTTTGAAGGTGGGGGACATGGAGATTAGCTTATACATCTCTCTGACCCTCGGACAACCAATACCACCACTAATACTACCCCTAATATATTCCTGAAGGTGTGTGTGTTGGGGGGGGGGGGGGTGTGGCATTGGGAGCTTCTACTACTTTTTCTTGAATTTCTGCCAACTACAACCACTGCCAGACACCACTACTACCCTCAACACACTTTTGAAGGTTAGGGACATAGAGAGTTACTTCTATTTTCTGACAACCAATACTACCACTATGGCCCCTATCTACATGACAATCTGCTATTAAATCTCCTTCTTGAACTCCTGACAACCAATACTGCTATTACTATCCCTAATATCTTTCTGGAGGTGAGTAGACCCTAGAAAGTTGCTTCTTCATCTCCCTAAACTTCTATCTACTGTAACTCCTCTCCTGCCCCCCACCTTCAGGAATAAATTAGGGGTAGTAGCAGTGGTGATATTGGTTGCCAGAGGGTCAGAGAGATGAAGAAGCTATACTCCATGTCCCCCACCTCCAAAAGTGTGTTGGTGTGGTAGCTGAAAGTGGCTGTAGTTAATATAAGTTTCGGGACATGTAGTAACAGCTCTGTATTTTCTCCCACCTCCAGAAAAAAATATAAGGGGTAGCAGAATTAGTGGTAGTATTGGTTGTCAGGAGTTCAGGGAGATATGCAGCTCCCCATGTTCTCCCACCTCCAGAAAAAAATATTAGGGGTAGCAGAATTAGTGGTAGTATTGGTTGTCAGGAGTTCAGGGATATATAGTAGCAGCTCTCCATGTTCTCCCACCTCCAGCAGACATTTGGAGTAGAAGTAGTGGTTTCCAGCAGGAGCTGCTGTAAGTGGGAAGACCATGGAGAGATCTCCCTGAACTTCTAATTATTACAAATCTGTGTGATACCACTACAATTTCCTCATATACACAGCCAGAGGTGAGGAGCTGCTACTATATCTACCCAAACTTCTATCAACTACAACTCCTGCCAGAAACCACTACTACTACCCCCTATACACTGCTAGAGTTGGAGGAACAGGGAGAGCTACTACTACATCCCCCAGAACTTCTGACACAAACTACAAATACTGCTATATACCTTTACTGCTACCTCTAATACCTAACTTGGGGGAAAGGAGATCCTACTACTTAAATCACTACACTGCTGGAGGCAGACAGACTCTGGGGAGATACTTCAATAATTGCCAATACCTCTGACATTAATAACTAATACTACTACACTTAATTTACTGCTAAAGACAGGGAAACTCTGCAAAGTTGCTACTATATCCCACTGAACATCTTACAACAATTAATACTACTACTAAATACCATTACCATTATACACAACTGGAAGTCTTCCAACAAATGCTACTATTTCTAAATAACGTTACTATTCACTCTAATATTGTGCTGGAAGTGGATTGACTCAAGAGAGCTGTTACTGTGTCACTGGCACATATCAGTACAACTACTGTTAATATACTCCTATAGGAAGCAGGGGGCCATTTCAGAGCTCCTACTACATATCCATATACTAGTACTACAGCTATTTACCACTACTACCCCCTCTCTCACTATCAGAGGGGTAAAACTCTCACAGGCTGAAACCAAATATCTAAGTACATATGCAACTTGCTCCTGGATACCACTACAATGATATTGCTTGAGGGTTCTGCTACTATCATTTACAGTACTACTGATTACTATTGAATATTACCAGTACTACTTCTCTTACTTCAATGCTAGATGGTGTGGGACTGTGGACACTCTGGAGAGCTACTACTACAATGTTAGCTTCTTCTGCCCACTGCTATATATCACAATGACCCCTTCTAATATATTGCTAGTGGGCACTCCAGCAACTACATATCCTTGTATTTCTGGTTAACTAAGACTGCTACTACTCGTTCTAGTTAATGCTATTATACATTATAGTTAATGCTACTTCTGTGACTGTCTTTACTACACTTATTGCTAAATACTACTAAATCC
The DNA here is from genome assembly GCF_965119305.1 of Pelophylax lessonae. Lineage (NCBI taxonomy): Eukaryota > Metazoa > Chordata > Amphibia > Anura > Ranidae > Pelophylax > Pelophylax lessonae. The sequence continues at coordinate 853,931,744 of NC_138768.1, forward strand.
CCTACTAAACTGCAAATGGGGTGGGGGTCACTGTGGAAAACTGTTAATTCATCTCCCTCTACTTCTGGCAACTACCACTACTAGATACCACTACTGCTTCCCTACTACTCTGCTGCAGGCTGGGGTACCCTAGACTCCATTTATTTCTGGCAACTACTACTTGTTGTAGATGACACTACTACTACTTCCCTACAGCTGGTTTGGAGGGGGTGGGGTTCTGGAGAGCTGCTACTTCATATTCTAGTATCCTCCTACAATTAATACTACTAAATAATACTAATTCATCCCCTACTACACTGCTGAATGGGTGGGGGTCATCTATAAACACTTTACACTGCTACTACAACTATAAACTCTTATGCTTCAACTACTATATACTGCTACATTCTCAATGGACTGATACTAGTCTTATAAATACATCTACGAATATGTACTAGTATAACTGACCTCCACTATACCGATACTAACATCTCTAATATAGCATGTCACTTCACCTAATAGACTAATAGGCGTTTTACTCAATACTGCAACTACATTTCTTTTCTTATCTTAGTAGTTCTACTCATAGGTGTGTGCAGCCTATTGCATTAGGGTGTGCACCTCAAATGTATTAAAACATGGATGGTGTTAGTAGGGCAGTGGATGATGTCAGTAGAGCAGTGGACTTGTCAGTAGGGCAGAGGTTGGCTTCAGTAGGGCATTGGACTTGTCAGTAGGGCAGAGGTTGGCATCAGTAGGGCAGTGGACTTGTCAGTAGGGCAGAGGTTGGCATCAGTAGGGCAGTGGACTTGTCAGTAGGGCAGAGGGGCAGAGGTTGGCATCAGTAGGGCATTGGACTTGTCAGTAGGGCAGAGGTTGGCATCAGTAGGGCAGAGGACTTGTCAGTAGGGAAGAGGTTGGCATCAGCAGGGCAGTGGACTTGTCAGTAGGGCAGAGGTTGGTGTCAGTAGAGCAGTGGACTTGTCAGTAGGGCAGAGGTTGGCATCAGTAGGGCAGTGGACTTGTCAGTAGGGCAGAGGTTGGCATCAGTAGGGCAGTGGACTTGTCAGTAGGGCAGAGGTTGGCATCAGTAGGACAGTGGACTTGTCAGTAGGGCAGAGGTTGGCATCAGTAGGGCATTGGACTTGTCAGTAGAGCAGAGGTTGGCATCAGTAGGGCAGTGGACTTGTCAGTAGGGCAGAGGTTGGCGTCAATAGGGCAGTGGATTTGTCAGTAGGGCAGAGGTTGGCATCAGTAGGGCAGTGGACTTGTCAGTAGGGCAGAGGTTGGCATCAGTAGGGCAGTGGACTTGTCAGTAGGGCAGAGGTTGGCATCAGTAGGACAGTGGACTTGTCAGTAGGGCAGAGGTTGGTGTCAATAGGGCAGTGGATTTGTCAGTAGGGCAGAGGTTGGCATCAGTAGGGCAGTGGACTTGTCAGTAGGGCAGAGGTTGGCATCAGTAGGGCAGTGGACTTGTCAGTAGGGCAGAGGTTGGCATCAGTAGGACAGTGGACTTGTCAGTAGGGCAGATGTTGGCATCAGTAGGGCATTGGACTTGTCAGTAGGGCAGAGGTTGGCATCAGTAGGGCAGTGGACTTGTCAGTAGGGCAGAGGTTGGCGTCAATAGGGCAGTGGATTTGTCAGTAGGGCAGAGGTTGGCATCAGTAGGGCATTGGACTTGTCAGTAGGGCAGAGGTTGGCATCAGTAGGGCAGTGGACTTGTCAGTAGGGCAGAGGTTGGCGTCAATAGGGCAGTGGATTTGTCAGTAGGGCAGAGGTTGGCATCAGTAGGACAGTAGACTTGTCAGTAGGGCAGAGGTTGGTGTCAGTAGGGCAGTGAATGTGTCAGTAGGGCTGAGGTTGGTGTCAGTAGGGCAGTGGATTTGTCAGTAGGGCTGAGGTTGGTGTCAGTAGGGCAGTGAATTTGTCAGTAGGGCTGAGGTTGGTGTCAGTAGGGCAGTGAATTTGTCAGTAGGGCTGAGGTTGGTGTCAGTAGGGCAGTGAATTTGTCAGTAGGGCAGAGGTTGGCATCAGTAGGACAGTGGACTTGTCAGTAGGGCAGAGGTTGGTGTCAGTAGGGCAGTGAATTTGTCAGTAGGGCTGAGGTTGGTGTCAGTAGGGCAGTGGACAGTGTTAGTAGTTTTTTATTTTTATACAATTTTTTTAGGAGCCCAGTTGGGGGGCTTTGGAGAAATATCAGCAGGGGAAATTTGCGCTGCACAGGGTGATTAGGGTGTGCCCAGGCACACCCGGCACATCCCCCTGCGCACGCCTATGGTTCTACTACTATACTCTACTACTTTGCACTGCCAAGCCACCACACTGCTGCACAATCCCACACATCTATATATTAATGCTATATACTTTTACTAATTAAAAACGACTTTATTTATATATAATGATACCACATATATATGTACAGTATATATTTCAGTGTTGTACTATTCTATCTATCTCAGTTACTATATGCTCCTAACAGAGGCGTAACTAGAACCTTCAGGGCCCCGGTGCAAGAAACCATGAAGGGCCCCCCCGGACCCCTGGCCGGGGCCCTTCCTTTCAAGCCCGGGGCTCTTCCCACTGATCCTGGGGCCCTTTACTCCCCTTGCGGGGCCCTTTATTACGGTCCCACAGCGGGTCCCTTTCACAAGTTTTGCAGTGAGCCCCCTTCCTGCCATCTTGGGGCCTCCCCACGGTGGTGGAATGCCAGGGTCGGTCGCAAGTGTGACCTTTGTGATCCTGGAAGTACACCCACTGGTGTCAGCAGTTTTTATTTTTTGGTATTTTAATTGTATTATTTTTTATCATTTTATTTTATTTTTTTACAATGTCACTGACTATGACTCTGTCCATTTAGAGAAGCAAGGAGCTGGTAAATTACATATTTACCGACCCCTTCCTGGTTCTCTATTGTGACACATCCCCTGCAGCAGCCGGCAGGAGAGGGGAGGGGTCACAGTGGGGGGGGGGGGGGACCAGGGGAGCACACAGGGGCCCAGAGACAGCAGAACACAAGTGAACTGGATAGGAGGAGTAGCGGGGGCAGCATACAGAGGAACCAATCTCCTCCATTTTCTTTTTGCAGCTACAGGAGGAAAAAGGAGGACAGTGATTTCTCTACATGCTGCCCCCGCCGCCCCTCCTATCCAATGCTGGGCCCCCTGGAGCATGGGGCCCGGTTGCAATTGCAACCCCTGCAACCCCTGTAGTTACGCCCCTGGCTACTAATGCTCACTAAACACTGTTAGAGGAAGGGAGATACAACTACATCTTTCAACAATTATAAATATTACTACTACCATGTATTTCTACTTTCTGCTTACCACACAGCTACTACATCTTTTTACAGATGTATTTACTACAGTTGCAATGTGTTACTGATGCCACAACTGAAATACTGCTACTCTTATATAATAGTACATATTTTCCAGCTGAAAGTCTACTAAACATTTCTTATGATTACTACTATTGCTATATATTACGACTAATACCCTGCTGCATCTATACACTGCTTCTGGTCACTGTACTGCTACTTTATTTCTATATATTTAGAAATGCTCCTACTATTACCACTAAATTATACTACTGACAACTATCATATTGCTACTGCATCTTACTACACTTCTACCTATTATCACTTCTACATACTTCTACTGTCTGCCTATAGAACTTTTTTTTTTTTTACATTTCACCCACTCCTTATCACTACTACTACGATTGTCCCAACATTTTTTTTATTCTGCTATACTATATCTATTTATGTTATTTCTTTGATTACCCTCCAATATTCTGTTACTACATCTTACTACATCAGTTGCTTCTTACTTGTATTACTACTACTTTCTACTGTTCTGACTGCATCTTACTATACTACTTTTATTTAATATTGCTATGTACTTCTACTACTACTGCTGCTATATCCTCCTCTGTAGGGCTACATCTTGCTTTACCATCTATTGCTGCTGTTACTATTAACCAAGCAATAAGGAAATAAGGAGGGGTGAGCTCTACTACAATAATTACTAATATCTTTAACTACTATACATTTACTTTATTATATAGAACCACTGTGTGCACTACTTCTCCATTAGCACATCATGGAGAAAGGAAGACAATATAACAGTTTTCTTACTACATCTCACAGTATCACTACTAATAAATAATACTAACTAATACTAGTACCCTTAGTATTCTGGTACTATATAAAACTACAACTCTATAAGGGTACAACTCTTTTACTACAGTTACCTTTACACCATGACTAACAACTACTGCTACTACTACATTGCACTACATGATACTGCCCATTCTAGTTCTGATTTCCTTTCTAACACTGCCTGGACACAAGGTGACACTAGAACACTGTTCTTTACTACATCCCATTACTAGGACATGTAGTGCTATTGTACTATATCATACTATACCCTACTAAATGATTTCATCTGTACTTCTCATGTATCTTACACCTCTTCTAATACAGGTACTGCACCTACACTTACTACAGCTAGTAATCATCTGCATCACACTGTGTATACCCCTGATCTCTCTACTCTGCCTGGAGGTGGAAAGACACAAGAGTAATGTTCTCCTACTACATTTCACTACTAATAATTACTGTAACATGCTTCATCATACTACACACTACTATTCTTCCCCATGATTACACAGAATGTAGGGTAATGGCACAGACCCCTTATTCTGCAATACTAATCCCATTACTACCACGTGTACTACTGCTATATATACTGCTACACTACCAATACTATTACTACCATGTGTACTACTGCTATATATACTGCTACACTACTAATACTATTACTACCATGTGTACTACTGCTATATATACTGCTACACTACTAATACTATTACTACCATGTGTACTACTGCTATATATACTGCTACACTACTACTACTATTACTACCATGTGTACTACTGCTATATATACTGCTACACTGCTAATACTATTACTACCACGTGTACTACTGCTATATATACTGCTACACTGCTAATACTATTACTACCACGTGTACTACTGCTATATATACTGCTACACTACCAATACTATTATTACCACGTGTACTACTGCTATATATTATGATACACTGCTAATACTAGTATTACCATGTGTACTACTGCTATTTATACTGTTACACTATGTCACTACTAATACTATTACTATCACGTGTACTACTGCTAGATATACTGCTACACTACAAATACTATTACTACCACGTGTTCTACTTCTATATATACTGCTACACTACATCACTACTAATACTATTACTACCACATGTCCTACTGCTATATATGCTGCTACACTACTAATACTATTATTACCATGTGTACTACTGCTACCTATACACTGCTTCACTAATAATACTATTACTACCATGTGCACATGTGCACTACTGCTACATATACTGCTTCACTTATAATGCTATTACTACCATGGGTACTACTGCTACATATACTGCTTCACTACTAATACTATTACTACCACGTGTACTACTGCTATATGTACTGCTACACTACTAATACTATTACTACCACATGTTCTACTGCTATATATACTGCTACACTACTAATACTATTACTGCCTTGTGTACTACTGCTCTATATACTGCTACACTGCCAATAACGCTACATATACTGCTACACTACTAATACTATTACTACCATGTGTACTACTGCTATATATACTGCTACACTGCTAATACTAGTACTACCATGTGTACTACTGCTATATATACTGCTACACTACTAATACTATTACTACCATGTGTACTACTGCTATATATACTGCTACACTACTAATACTATTACTACCATGTGTACTACTGCTATATATACTGCTACACTACTAATACTATTACTACCATGTGTACTACTGCTGTATATACTGCTACACTACCAATACTATTACTACCATGTGTACTACTGCTATATATACTTCTACACTACCAATACTATTACTACCATGTGTACTACTGCTATATATACTGCTACACTGCTAATACTAGTACTACCATGTGTACTACTGCTATATATACTGCTACACTACTAATACTATTACTACCATGTGTACTACTGCTATATATACTGCTACACTACTAATACTATTACTACCATGTGTACTACTGCTGTATATACTGCTACACTACCAATACTATTACTACCATGTGTACTACTGCTATATATACTGCTACACTGCCAATACTGCTACATATACTTCTACACTCCTAATGCAATTTCTACCATGTGTACTACTGCTTATATTGTTACACTACCTCACTAATAATACTATTACTACCACCTGTGCTACAGCAATATGTACTGATACACTACATGACCACTAATACTATTACTACCACATGTACTACTGATATATATACTGCTACACTACGTCACTACTAATACTATTACTACTATGTGTACTATTGCCATATATATTGCTACACTACATCACTACTAATACTATTACTACCATGTGTACTACTACTATATATACTGCTACACTACATTACTACTAATACTATTACTACCGCTTGTGCTACAGCAATATATACTGCTACACTACATGTCCACTAATACTATTACTACCACATGTACTACTGCTATATCTACTGCTACACTACGTCGCTACTAATACAAATACTATCACATGTACTACTGCTATATGTACTGTTACACAGCTAATACTATTACTACCACATGTACTACTAAATTATATATACTGCTACACTACGTCGCTACTAATACAAATACTATCACATGTACTACTGCTATATGTACTGCTAAACTGATGTTAAAAACTGATTGGCTACCATGCACAGCTGCATCAGATTTTGCACTCTCCAGTTTTAGTAAATCACCCCAATGTCTGCTACTGCTGTATTACTACTGTGCTAAATCATAGGAAATAAATCATAAGAAATAAATAAATATTTATTTCCTGTGGTCCTCGGCACCATCTAGTGGCCATATGTTCCCACACCTCTTTGTTGTTTTTTTTTTTTTTTTTTCTTTTGTTTTTTTTTAAATTAATAAATTACATTCGACCTGCAGAGGAAATAGAAGGAAAGCATTTGATTTTGCCCTGTTTACACAAAATGAATGCACTAGCAGTTTCACTGGAAAATACCAATGCTAATTTTTCTTTTTAATAAAGACACACCTAAGTTTATGTATAGCTCCTCAGTCAAGTTTGTATAACTCAAAGCATAAAAGGAAAGTCAAAGCGCCACATCAAGTAATGAAGGAATCCAATGCTTTTTAATGACTTAAAATATGATCTCATAAACCAATCAGCGCATTTCAGGGGTTGGGATTGTTCAGTAAACTGGAGAGTGGAAAATCTGACCTAGCATCTGCCTCTTGCAGTCCCTGCACAGCAGGACTGGAGTGTGAGAGAAGGAAGCAGCACAGGGAGCCAATTAATTCATGTGCCAACATGAAGCATGCTGATTGGAGGAAAGAGCTGAGTGATAAAGAGACTGTGCTGCTTCTTCCTACACTGTCCAGTCACAGGCTGGAGGGGAGTCTAGGATTGTCTGGAATTAGGGGAAGGGGTTTGAAAGATACTGGTACTAAGACTATGGACACCTAAAACTGGAGACTTCACAATCTGGTGCAGCTGTGCACAGTAGCCAATCAGCTTCCAACTTTAGCTTGTCCAATTAAGCACTGACAATAAAAGCTGATTGGTTTCTATGCAGAGCTGCACCTGATTTTGGATGCTCCCGTTTTAGTAAATCAGTGTGATCCATGCAGACAGAAAGTGGCTAAAAGAGGCTGGAGGAGATCAAAAGCATTGGAATTACCTATCTGCCCAAAAAAATAAAACCTCTAAGGGCTCGTTCACACGTGCAGTTCCTGATAAAGGGTGATCTGCACTGGATCGCTCTTCACAGGGCCATGTAAGTGCTGCACTACCGCATACAAATATCCTTACAAGATCTCTGTAACTAATACAGCTTAAAATGTTACTACTACTAATAATAATAACTACAACAACAATAAGAAGACAAAGAATATTTTTTTTTATTTATTAAAAATTACCTATTATTAGTAAATAATATTAATAATAGTGTTATCAACAAACAACTAATATTGATAAATAAGAATAATAAATAATTCACTTTTAATACACATCCAGTAGTACTTGTATAGATAAATAAAACAAAAGTCCAAGTTCCCTGTAACCAACTAATAGAGCTCAGATTACTAGTTCTGTTACTCCAAATAATAATAATTATTTATTTAACAACCAATTAGTTATTAATTTAATTAGTTATTTGCCAATTAACCATTATTAATAAATAGTAATACTAATATAAATAATACATAATTTACTTTTAATATGTGTTAAAGCAAAACTAAAGTCTCTCAAAAAAATAAAAACATTTAGAAAAAAATATTTTTCCCATCTTCTGGCAACTTTTTGGTGATTGCACCAGGCAGTGCATATATATGTTTTATATATAATATATATGTGTGTGTGTTTAAATATACATAGAGAGAGAGCCAATTGCCAGACAATGACATTTCTGTGGCCAAGAAAATAAATTTACTGTACCTATGCTTAAAAAAAAAAAAAAAAAAATCCAACCAAAACTTTTTTTTTTTTTTTTATACAGTACAAAAGATTAGACTTTGTGCTGTTTATTCCTGGTATCTGGGGCTCTGGAGAAATATTTCTACATTTATATATTTCTAATACAACAGCAGTATCTCCAAGAAAAAAATATATATATCTATATACATGTATATATGTATAAATATAAATAAATGTTTTTATATATATATATATATATATATATATATATATATATATATATATATATATATATATATATATATATATATATATATGTATATATACATATATATATATATTTTTTTTTTATTTGTTCTCACTGTGTATGTCCTTGTTGCTAATATTCCCTCTACTTGCTACAAATAGCAGTATCTATGAGAAAAAAAAAATATATATAAATGGGTGTCTGTGTCCTTGTTGCAGATTTTTCCTAACTTCCTGTCTGGTGAAACTGTTGTCACCATAACAGCAAGTTTATGCAAATCTTTCTAACACACCCCTGAATAGCAGTAAAAACCTGATAGAGATTCTAATCCTTCCCCACTTTATCCAGCACTAACATATTTCCATTTATACACCACAGAGAGGAGAGCTGAACCACCTGTTTTTATTTTATCCTCTCATAGTCCTCTGCAGCAAAATCTCTGCAGCAAAAAAATAGTTGCACCTACTGTTCATTACAAGCACAGTGCAGAGCCCAGATTTGTGTTACCCCCAAAGGTGCTTATCAAAAGGGTACAGGGCAATAGTTGGGGTTTTGGTGGGTTTTAATTAATTGCTCCTGAGAGTGAAAGAAGCATCTTTCATCTGCACCAAAAAGCTGCCCCTCATTATCCTCATTATTTATCTACCTCCTTATCCTCATTCATTTTTTATTTTTTCAATAATAAAAAAAAATAAGTAAAGTCACAGTGTAAAAATGATGATCAAATACACAAAATTAAAAATAAAGAAACACACAAAGAATGTCAAAAAATTATTAACCCCTAAATAACACCCCCCCCCCCCCCAATGAAAAAAAAAAAAACGACATAAACAAAACAACATAGACTTTTTATGGGACACATGAGCAACCCAAAGAACCTCTCCAAAAAAACTTTAAGCAAGGTGCACCTTTATCAGCTGGTCTAGTTCATACAGTAGACATCCATTAGGACATAGGAGTACCTTTAAGAGCACTCCAATAAAGCACTTTTTATTTTTTATTTATTTATTAAAGTCTGTATGTATTTGTTTCATTTAAAGCAAGGTTCACCTAAGCAGCTGTATCCAATAAAGTACTTTTTCATTATTTATGTATTTATTTATGTATATATCTATTTATTTTAAAGCAAGGTTCACCTAAGCAGCTATATTAGCATAACCCTCTAAATAAAGTAAATAAAGAAAAATATAGGAATGTTTTAAGCACGTTTCATCTAAGCAGCCCTGTTAACAAAATTGAGAGTCTCTGTTTCAATGAAAAACCAAAACATAATTATGTGGGTGGACTGACCCTTTAAAAAATGTTTTGCTTTGCAAAGACTTCTGCTCCCCACCAGCTGGACTAGTTCTTAGGCAAAGGTTCTGCAATTTACTGTAGACATTGATTAGGACATATGAGTACCTTAAAGAGCACTCCAATATAGCAGTTTTTTAGAATTCTATTTTAATTTATTCTTATTGTTTTTTTTTTTTGTTTTTTTTTTACTCAAAGTTCATCTAAGCAGCACCATCCATTAAAATACTTCCTGATTTTTTTAATTATTTAAAGCAAGGTTCGCCTAAGAAGCTGTATTAGCAAAAATAAATAAATAAATAAATAATAATAAATAAATAAATAAACACTGTATTTATATATACAGTGTATTTATATTTATATATATCTGCTTGGATTTCAGTTCAGTTTTAGGTTACATATAATATATTATATTATATTTTATTATATACTGTATACTGTATTATGTATATTATATTAAATATATTATAGGTATATATATATATAATATTATATAAAATATTAATAATAAGTAGGGTCATTTGCATAGCTCCCAACTGTCCCTGATTTCGAGGGACAGTCCCTGATTTGGAACAAAGTCCCTCTGCCCCTCTCTCCTCCTCATTTGTCCCTCATTGTGGTCGGATCTATATAGATGTATATAAAATGCACTTTTTATCTTTCAAAAATTTCTCCCAGTGCTAAACTTTTAATCTAATTTCTAAATTGCTGCATTTGTAAGTAAGTTTCAGAAGTCATTATAAATAAATAGTAGTGGTTAAAAAAAAAAAAAAAAAAAAAGCACTTTTGGGTTTGACTAATCTTTTTTTTTTTTTTGTGTAATTCTGCTTTAAGGGGGCGTGGCAGGGGGTGTGTCCTCTGCCTACATACTTTTGCTAATAGGTGTCCCTCGTTCCCATCTCAGAAAATTGGGAGGTATGCATAGGTGTGCGCAGCCTATTACATTAGGGTGTGCGCCCTAAAGTTCAAACACACGTGGGTGTGTGTCTACATATATAGGACCCTGGCACATAGATCTCCCTGCCGGCACAGTAAAAGAGAAGTGCGTAAACACTTCTCTTATGGCAGAGCTGGTAAGCGGGAGATCTTTTCCATCTTCCTACCGGTACATAGAACAATAATGCTAATGCGCATGGGGTGATTAGAGTGTGCCCGGGCACACCCTGTGCGCACGCCTATGGAGGTATGTTGTATCCCTCCCACTGACACCAATGATAGGGCACTATTCCTCCCATTGTTCCCATCTCAAAACGTTGGTAGGTAGTTGAGTTTGTAATAGGATGTGGTTTTAGGTGTGGGTGTGGCTTTAAAGAAAACACTTTTAATCTATTAGGTGCAGTGTGTATGGGTCCCCTGGTCTGACAGCCGGAAATGTACTTCAGATTTCCAGATAATTATAAGAGCGGTGTTGGTTATATACATGTCAATCTTCTTGGAACGGTAACCATTGTCAACCAGTTTTGGATGACTCTTTAGTTAAACTGTAGTTCTCTGGGAATTCTTTGTTATGTATTTAATGTTTTATTGTAAAAAAAAAAAAAACACTGTACTATCCTAACGCCCCCCCCCCCCCCCCCAAGTTGACCCAATTAAGGCAAGGATCTGTGGAGGCTAGATATAACCTAGTTATGACTTCTACAGGGGAAGGGGGGCAGAGATCTTGTTACCAGAGTATGTGGGTGGGGGGGGGTGTAATTTAACTCACCAGCATCCTTCAAAAAGTGGAAATGCCAGTTTTGAGTGCAATGTCCCTTTTAACCACTTTACCACCGCCCACAGTAATACTACTGCGGCAGAGTGGCTTGTTATCGTCTGACGACGTAGTACTACGTCGTCAGACACTCCCCCTTCTGGGCGGCGCTTGCGCGCCGCCGGAGCCTCGCTCCCGCTATTTTCAGTCACAGCGGGAGTCGGGCCAGGGGAGGAGCAGCGGCGATCGCCGCCGCTCTTCCCCCGATCGTCGGGGATCTAGTGTGGAGATCCGCCCGCCTGTGTAAACACAAGCGGGCGGATCTCCATAGTGACAGGGAGTGACAGATCGGAGTGTTCAGCATAGCTGGACATCCGATCTGTCCATGACTCACTCAGTCCCCTCCCCCCCCCACACGTCAGTAAGCACCAGGCATACATTAACCCCTCCCTCTCCAATAAAATTAACCCCTTCCCTGCCAGTGTCATTTTTACAGTAACAGTGCATATATATAGCACTGATTACTGCAGTAATGTCACTGGTACCCCCAAAAGTGTCAAAAATGTCAGTCAAGGGTCCGATCTGTCCGCCGCAATGTCGCAGTCCCGCAAAAAAAATCGCAGATCGCCGCCATTACGCGTTAAAAAAAACCACCAAAAATGACAGAAATCTTTCCCTTTGTTAGTAAACGCAATAACTTTTGCGCAAACCAATCAAAATACGCTTATTGTGATTTTTTTTTACCAAACATAGGTAGCAGAAAACGAATTGGCCAAAAATTTTTAAAAAAATTGTTTTTACATTTTTTTGGGGGGGAATTTCATATAAAAAAATGTTAAAAATATTGTTATTTTTTCAAAATAAATGCTCTTTTTTTGTTTATAGCGCAAAAAGTAAAAATCGCACAGGTGATCAAATACCACCAAAAGAAAGCTCTGTTTGTGGGAAAAAAAGGACGTAAATTTCGTTTGGGTACGGCGTCGCACGACCGCGCAATTGTCAGTTAAATTCGCACAGCGCCGAATCGCAAAAAGTGGCCTGGACGGAAGACAGCAAAATCCTCCGGTGGTAAAGTGGTTAATATTATGCTAGCACAGAAGTCAGTATATGGAACAACTTCAAAAATTTGTAGAGCGAGCATCATTTTAAATAACAATGTTGCCATGGAACAGTAGTATTAGTAGATGTTGCAATGATTATAGTGGCAGAATTGTTATTAGATTCAATACATTATAATCCATTGCAGTGTTTTATATAGTGGTCATTTTAACGGTAGTGTGTTGATTAAGAGCAAAAAATATAAAGGTAATATAATATTATTAATATATTTTTATTATATCTTATCTAAAATATCTTAATTTTATATCTTTATTTTATTTAAAATATAATGTATTATTATTTTTATTATTTATATATATATATATATATATATATATATACAGTATCTGACAAAAGTGAGTACACCCCTCACATTTTTGTAAATATTTTATTATATCTTTTCATGTGACAACGCTGAAGGAATGACACTTTGCTACAATGTAAAGTAGTGAGTGTACAGCTTGTATAACAGTGTAAATTTACTGTCCCCTCAAAATAACTCAACACACAGCCATTAATGTCGAAACCGCTGGCAACAAAAGTGAGTACACCCCTAAGTGAAAATGTCCAACTTGGGCTCAAAGTGTCAATATTTTGTGTGGCCACCATTATCTTCCAGCACTGCCTTAACCCTCTTGGGCATGGAGTCCACCAGAGAGAGAGTGTGTGTGTGTGTGTGTGTGTGTGTGTGTGTGTGTGTGTGTGTGTGTGTGTGTGTGTGTGTGTGTGTGTGTGTGTGTATAAAATCTTAGTAGCATAGATTATTTTTGTCCATCATGTTTCGTCATATCATTTTCTTACTATTTGTTTTTATACATTTTTCAATATGAAAATAATTCAATTTTCTTCTACTGCCCATCGGGTGAGCACTAAAAAAAAAACAAATATATATATATATATATATATATATATATATATATATATATATATATATATATATATTTTTTTTATTAATACAATCTAGATTGTAAGCTCTAACGAGCAGGGCCCTCTGATTCCTCCTGTATTGAATTGTACTGTAACTGTACTGTCTTCCCTCACATTGTAAAGCGCTGCACAAACTGTTGGAGCTATATAAATCCTGTATAATAATAATAATATAATAATATGAAATATTTGATATCCTTGGCTGCTATATTATGCATTTTCTCCATACCACCATAGTCAGTATCTCAAACTTTGCACAGCTTATACCCTATTGGACGGCTCTGTACAAGGTGTTAGCCAGACAGAGCGAGTTTGAAGACAGGAAGATATTGCTGTGCTGACTCTCTTTAGATAACCCATGGAGCTTTGAAAACGCCCAGGAGGAGGGCGAAACACGTTGACGCAACTTCCGGCTACGGACGAGACGCATCGTCACTTCCGGTCAAACACTTCCTGGTCACACTGTGGAACGCACGCCGATTGCGGCGTCCACGAGCTTGTGATACATGCGATATTTTACTATTCTGTTTGTGAGTATGTTTTTTTGACTTCTCGATTGCTATTAAATTGTTAAAACATACTTCACCATGCACGGTCTCTTTATATTTTAATGGTGGATACGGAGGCAAATCACACTTACCTTTATCCAAGGATATATGTAAATACTGAATGATCCCTGAAAGAAGGCTTTTGTGCAATATACATTTCAAGCGCAAACAATCTGGCATTGTGGTAAGTGGGGAACCAAGAGGGGTCACCTATCACCTTGGAGCACCTTTGAATTTTCTTTGCACCTGAGCACTTTATTTGGATCACTTTACAAGGACTTTTTATAACCAATTGAATTATTTAAATATTTATTTTTATCACATGAACTATATTGTTGTTTTTATGCTAGCGCTGCTTAATTTTGTTTTTATATTTTCCATGGTGCTCTGTGGCATGTATTTTATTTGTATTTGTTAAAAAAATGTATAATTATAGTAAAAAATAAAAAGCAAAAACATATATATATATATATATGTATACATATACACCAAATATATATATTTACACAGGGCTTTTTTTCACAGAGAATAGGTGCAGGAACTCCCCCTTTTCAAGTCACCCCTTGTCTCCGCCCCTACCCACC
>NC_138768.1:853949164-854096664 GCF_965119305.1 Pelophylax lessonae
TATATATATATATACATATATGCATATATATATAGATGCATATATATATATATATATATATATATATATATATATATATATATATGCATATATATATATGCATATATATATATATATATATATATATATATATATATGCATATAATATATAATATAAAATGTGTAATGTGTTTGTGTTTTGTGCAACTTTTTTTTTTTTTTTTTGAATTTCCCTCCCTAGTTCCGCTCCCATGCAGCATTGCTGCTGCAGGGAACGGAACTAGGAAGTGATCACACCGACGGAGACCGACGGAGAGCGGCGGGGATCTCGGCTGGCGGTCGCAGCAATGAGAGATCATCGCTGGATCGCCAGGAGAAGGTAAGAGAACACCGCTGCGCTCTCTGCACATCCACCCCGAGCGTGACTCGGGGTTACCGATCCTGGTATGAAAAATCAACCCCGAGTCACACTCGGGATTACCGCCAGGGAGGTTAACAGCGGTGGTAATGTTGCTGAAACTGTTAGAATAGAAAGATATACTTTGTGAAGTATATTATTCTTTTTTTAATGGGCTGATGGCATCTGGGTGAAGCTTATGCCTCGTACACACGCAACGATAGTTGGCCGGGAATTTTCGGCCAACGTCCGATCGGCCGATTTTCGGCTTGTTAGTATTATGCTTTCGACAACCAACTCCGACTTTTCGGGCCGAATAAAATCTGGTGTGCAGGCTATAAAATTTTTGTGGGCCGTCAACACAACGACCGATTTTCCGTCAGTCAGTACAGATTTCGGCAGACAAAAATCTGATGAGCAAGACTGGGCATGCTCAGAGAAGAAAAAACACACGGAAAGTAAACCAGCACATGACATCACTTCTGAAGTAGATTTTTGTTGGCCGAGAAAATTCGTGTGCAGTCTAGGCATATTCCAACCAACAAAACACAACACTGGACAAAAGATGGACGATCGGTCGCCCGATAATTGTTGCGTGTGTACGAGGCATTAGGTTAGCAGTTGGCTGTACTGAGGACTTTATTGGAGAGGCTTGATAAACTACTCATAGGTCCTAATAGATGTCTACAGTAGGTTGAAGAATCTTGCCTAAGAACTAGTCCAGCTGGTAGGGAGCAGAGGTCTCTGCAAAGCAAAACATTTTTATAGGGTCAGTCAACCAAAAAATTATTTATTATTATTTATTTATTTATTGCAGGTACCTAATGATCGCTGTCAAATTACACAGCACTTTACATATTTTGGTTTTGGTACATAAGGATGAGCTGGGTGAATTTGGCAAAGTGGATTTAATTGAGACAGACACTCAACATTTTGCTAACAGAGCTGCTTAGGTTAAATAAATAAATAAATAATATATATATATATATATACAGTATCTCACTAAGGTGAGTACATCTCACACATTTTTGTAAATATTTTATTATATCTTTTCATGTGACAACACTGAAGAAATGACATTTTGCTACAATGTAAAGTAGTGAGTGTACAGCTTGTATAACGGTGTAAAATTGCTGTCCCCTCAAAATAACTCAACACACAGCCATTAATGTCTAAACTGCTGGCAACAAAAGTGAGTACACCCCTAAGTGAAAATGTCCAAATTGGGCCCAAAGTGTAAATATTTTGTGTGGCCACCATTATTTTCCAGCACTGCCTTAACCCTCTTGGGCATGGAGTTCCCCAGAGCTTCACAGGTTGCACTGGAGTCCTCTTCCACTCCTCCATGACAACATCACGGAGCTGGTGGATTTTAGAGACCTTGTGTTCCTCCAACTTCTGCTTGAGGATGCCCCACAGATGCCCAATAGGGTTTAGGTCTGGAGACATGCTTGGCCAGTCCATCACCTTTACCCTCAGCTTTTTTAGCAAGGCAGTGGTCATCTTGGAGGTGTGTTTGAGGTCATTATCATGTTAGAATACTGCCCTGTGGCCCACTCTTTGAAGGGAGGGGATCATGCTCTGCTTCAATATGTCACAGTACATGTTGGCATTCATGGTTCCCTTAATAAACATGACACTCCCACCACCATGCTTGACTTTAGGCAAGACACGCTTGTCTTTGTATTCCTCATCTGGTTGCCGCCACCACACACGCTTGACACCATCTGAACCAAATAAGTTTATCTTGATCTCATCAGACCACAAGTCATGGTTCCAGTAATCCATGTCCTTAGTCTGCTTGTCTTCTGCAAACTGTTTGCAGGCTTTCTTGTGCATCATCTTTAGAAGAGGCTTCCTTCTGTGATGACAGCCATGCAGACCAATTTGATGCAGTGTGCGGCCTATGGTCTGAGCACTGACAGGCTGACCCCCCACCCCTTCAACCTCTGCAGCAATGCTGGCAGCACTCATACGTCTATTTCCCAAAGACAATCTGCACTCAGCTTCTTTGGTCTACCATGGCGAGGCCTGTTCTGAGTGGGACCTGCCCTATTTAACCATTGTATGGTCTTGGCCACCATGCTGCAGCTCAGTTTCAGGGTTGTGGCAATCTTCTAAAAGCCTAGGCCATCTTTATGTAGAGCAACAATTCTTTTTTTCAAATCCTTAGAGAATTCTTTGCCATGAGGTGCCATGTTGAAATTCCAGTGACCAGTATGAGAGAGTGAGAGCGATAACACCAAATTTAACACACCTGCTCCCCATTCACACCTGAGACCTTGTAACAATAACGAGTCACATGACACCAGGGAGGGAAAATGGCTAATTGGGCCCAATTTGGACATTTTCACTTAGGGGTGTACTCACTTTTGTTGCCAGCAGTTTAGACATTAATGGCTGTGTGTTGAGTTATTTTGAGGGGACAGCAAATTTACACTGTTATACAAGCTGTACACTCACTACTTTACATTGTAGCAAAGTGTCATTTCTTCAGTGTTGTCACATGAAAAGATAGAATAAAATATTTACAAAAATGTGAGGGGTGTACTCACTTTTGTGCGATACTGTATATATATATATATATATATATATATATATATATATATATATATATATATATATATATATATATATATATATATATTATTTATTTTTTAATATATGTGCAATTTTTCCAACATTTGCTAAATTCATCCAAACATCAGTTTAGGAGAATGTGATGGGAATGCGATCCTATCAGCACCCATTCTGCTGGAATTAGGTTCTCTTTGTGTTTAAAGGGTGCTGCCTTTGCTCTGATCTCTCCCTCTCCAAATGGCAAAATCACACTGGTATCAGAGTACAAGCTCCTCAGGTGAGAAGTGGTGTC
Source organism: Pelophylax lessonae (assembly GCF_965119305.1). Classification (NCBI taxonomy): domain Eukaryota; kingdom Metazoa; phylum Chordata; class Amphibia; order Anura; family Ranidae; genus Pelophylax; species Pelophylax lessonae. Next base: position 853,952,413 of record NC_138768.1, read on the forward strand.
ATTACACGTTATAGCCTACATTTATTCTGCTGGATCAAAGAGAATTTTTTTTTTTTTTTTTTGAGCAATAATCTTGTCCAGGTCAACAATAATTATTGCAAAGATTTAAGCCAGGCATAGGCAACCTTGGCACTCCATCTGGGGTGAAACTACAAATCCCCTTGTCCCTCTGAGAGTCATGCCTGTTGCTGTCAAAAACTTGTTGCTCATGGAACTTGTAGCAGAAGTGTCCAGGTTGCCTACCCCGGATTTAACCAAATAGCTTAGAGGTTCTTACCAGCTTCTGTTGTGTAGATACTAATGCTAATTCCCCAAAGTGAGCACTTAGAGAGAGCGGGCCTGCCTGTTACAATCACACGTGCTCCCCCTTGGAGATGAGTATTATGGAAAATGTAAGCTTCTCCTCTGTAAACCCCAACAGAGCAGGGAATGGCTGAGATATTACTGCCAGCTCTGATTCTAGGTTCACATCTATGTGGCTGCGCTTGATGTGTTTTGCGGTGCATCTTGCGTTTTTAAACCCACGTTTTCTATAAATTTTTGTATGCAGTTTTCATGTATTTTGTGTTTTGCATTTTTTTTTCTCTCCAAAAAAAGGCGTGTGGTTCCCCCCAAAATCTATAGCAGACCCTTATCTGAGCATGCAGCCCGGCAGGTCAGGAAAGGGAAGGGACGATAGAGCAGGTGGCAGGCTCATTTTTCGCGAGCAGTGATTTTGTTTTTTCCTTTTTTTTGGGTCCAGTGGTGGCAGCAGGCGTCGTGACTGACGATGGGTCTACATCGGGGGACAATGGTTTTTTTGTTTTTTAAGGAAGGACTCTTGTAGTGTCTTTATTCACTTTTACACTTTTTTTGGTGAATAGGTAGGGGTACTATGTACCCGATACTCATTCACATAGAAGTTTGCGGGATGTGGGGGCCTTCTTGTTAAAGGGGGCTGCCAGATTCTGATAAGCCCCGCTCCTGCAGACCCCCACAACCACAGCCCAGGGCTGTGGAGAAGAAGCCCAGAGCCCCCCCTGCCCAAAGCGGCACTCATCCCCTCCCTTTCCTGACCTGCCTGGCTGCATGTTTAGATAAACGCCTGGTATGGATTGGGGGGGGGCCCATGCTGTTTTTTTTGCCTATTTTTTTTTTTCACCGGCAATTCTTGTTTTTACATTCAGCTGTCAGCGGGGAAGCCCACTGACAGCTGATGACTCATTGGGTGGCCAGCTTCCCAGCCTGCTCCTTGGCAACCGGCTATACACTGTTTGTCAAAGAGAAAAAACGCAAAATGTAACATGCAAAACGCAAGTAAAAACCATTTCATTGATGTCTATTACACACGACCAGGGCCGCTGATGGGGGGGACCACCAGTCCTCCTGTAGGGGGCCGGGGCACATAGGGGGGCCCCAATGGCACCGGGAATCAGTGTGGTAAGGCAATTACAGAAGGAAGCCATGTGCAGCTTTCTGCAGCAGCTGAAAGCCAGTGTCTCCCCCCTCCTGACAGCTTTCAGCTGCTGCAGGGAGAGACGCAGACACAGGGCATAATTCCTGTAAGTACTTCTCTAACACCGATCCCTCTCCCTGTTCTGCCTGCTCCTGATTCCCCCCCCCCCCCCCCGTGTGCCCCCCTTTCACTCTGTCACCCCCCCCCCCTCCCTCCAGCGCTACAGGCTTCCCTTCCATGTTTGTATCCACTATTAATGATTTTAGTGTATTTTAAGTGAAAATATTGTCTTAATATTTTCGGGGGGGCTGTCAGGTAGGCTGTACGGGACCCCGTAATTTCCAACAGCAGTCCTGCACATGACATGCAATCTGCTGTCGAAAAAAAAAGTCCCCGACCCTTTCCAAAAAAAATGCTGAAAAACGCACGGATATGATCGTGTTCCATAGGAAACCATGTTAAATAGACGGTAATGCCTTTCTGCAAACTGCAAAATGAACTAAAAAACGCATAGGCGTGAACGTAGGGTTAGTTGAATTCTAGGGAAGGCAGTGAGCCAATCACATGAGTCCCTAATTAGACTTCCGTGGGGGGGGGGGGAGGTTAATACACAGTGTAGGGGTCACCTTAAAAATAAAAATTCTAGCGGCCTCTGCAAGGAAGAGACATTCTTAATTTTTCAGCAGTCTTTATTGACCATTCTGGCCACAGATTAAAAAGTAAAACATTTTTGCTTTTTGTAGCAATTTTCTATAATGACAGAGGAGAGTACTGGAAAATAGCCAAGTACTGGAAAAAAAAAAAAAATACAACAGATGAAGTGAGACTCCCTTGCAGTGTAGACCCAGAGATCACAGTGCCGGAATGTTCCAGCCAAATAAGGGGTCAGTGTGGGATTCAATTCATCAATATCCACCCCTAGCCCAAAGAGGACATTCATAACAAAGAGTATCAATTGGCAAAAATGCCATCATAAAATAATAACATGAAAAATGTTACCTAAAGGATATTCCATGTATAGAATGTAATTAATAAACCATGAATATTACCATGCACGGTTGAGCCAGGTTTTTGCCGCCTGCCACTTGCCCCCGCTTAAGCTGCAATAGGCCGCGCATGGAGGTGTTTACATGGCACCATAGCAACGCTTTGCTTCACACCCGTGGCAAAGTTTACCCAACGTGTAGCAATTGGTGGGTGACGCGCTAGCAAATGGGGATGGGGTTCCCGGTGACCACTCCTTTCCATGACATGACTAGTTGTCACCGGAACAGGGTGCAAGGAGAAATCTTCCAATGGAGTCACCTGTTCCAGTCAGGGCCACTGATAAGGGGGTAGCACCCAGGGCCAGAACAGGGGGGGGGTGGCGCTGCCCTTGGCACTGTGGCATCATGTGAGGTGGGAAGGCGCCATGAGGAGATTGGAGGGGAAGAGATTTGTGTTGAAAGGGGAATTCAGGGGGCAGCAGGTGGTACAAATTGTTCTAGGAGGGGAAATTTTTGGGGGGTGGGTGTGCAAGAAGTGGTGATTAGGGGGGGGGGATCTGTTCTACAAGGAGGATGAGGAAGAGGATTTGTACTAGGAGGGGGCTTTGTGCTAGAAGAGGTGATATGTAGGAGAAAGAACTGTGCTGGGAGTAGAATTTGTGTCTTTTTTGGGGGGGGGGTGGGGGGGGGGAAGGGAAATTGAAAGATTGGGGGGGGATTTGGAGTTTGGGGAGAAGATGTGTACTAGGAGGGGAAATTTTTTTGGGGGGGTGGGTGTGCTAGAAGTGGTGATTAGGGATCTGTTTTATAAGGAGGATGAGGAAAAGGATTTGTACTAGGAGGGGGTTTTGTGCTAGAAGAGGTTATATGGTAGGAGAAAGAACTGTGCTGGGAGGGGAATTTGGGTCTTTTTTTGGGGGGGAGGGGGGGTTTCTGCTAGAAAGGGAAATTGAGGGATTGGGGGCGGGGGGGATTTGGAGTGGGGGGGGAGAAGATGTGTACTTGGTGGGGAGATTCTAGTGATAGAGGATTTCTGCTAAGAGGAGTGACTTCTTTTTCTTGGGATGGCATTTGTGCTGTGGGAATTTGGGGATTGGGGGGCAAAGATTTGTTCTGAGAGGGGAGGTTTTAGCAGGGGGGCAGATTTGTACTGGGAGGAGGAGAAATTTATGCTTAGGGGTAATCAAGCAGGTTAGTGCTCAGTTTTTTTTTTTTTTTTTTGTTTTGTTTTTTGGGGGGGGGGGGCAGTTACTGACACATAATGCTCACTTTTGGAATTTCATTGACGCGTTGAAGCTTGTATGAGATTTTAGTGATTGGGTTTACTCTAAGACTATATTCCATTTATATATTTATTACAGGTACTTATAAAGTGCCGAATCTTTGCACATCGCTTTACATATAGATTGCACATTCACATCAGGCCCTGTCCTCAAGGAGCTTACAATCTAAGATCCCTAACTCATATTCATACACACAAAACTTTGTAATTTTTTTTTTCACCAAATCTCTTAATGCATCCATTGAACCCAATCTCTGGTGTTTATCATATGGTTCTGTAGATGGGAAAGGTTCCATTGAACCCAATCTCTGGTGCCTATCACATGGTTGTATAGACGGGAAAGGTTCAGTTGAACCCAATCTCTGGTGCCTTGATAGGCACCAGGTTCCATTGAACCCAATCTCTGGTGTCTATCACATGGTTCTGTGGACAGGAAATGTTCCATTGAACCCAATCTATGGTGTCTATCACATGGTTCTGTGGACTGGAAAGGTTTTATTGAACCCAATCTCTGGTGCCTATAACATGGTTCTGTGGACTGGAAAGGTTCTATTGAACCCAATCTCTGGTGCCTATCACATGGTTCGGTGGACTGGAAAGGTTCTATTGAACCCAATCTCTGGTGCCTATCACATGGTTCGGTGGACTGGAAAGGTTCTATTGAACCCAATCTCTGGTGCCTATCACATGGCATGGTTCTGTGGACAGGAAATGTTCATTTGAACCCAATCTCTGGTGCCTATAACATGGTTCTGTGGACTGGAAAGGTTCTATTGAACCCAATCTCTGGTGCCTATCACATGGTTCTGTGGGCAGGAAAGGTTCTATTGAACCCAATCTCTGGTGCCTATCACATGGTTCTGTGGACTGGAAAGGTTCTATTGAACCCAATCTCTGGTGTCTATCACATGGTTCTGTGGACTGGAAAGGTTTTATTGAACCCAATCTCTAGTGCCTATAACATGGTTCTGTGGACTGGAAAGGTTCCATTGAACCCAATCTCTTCTGTCTATCACATGGTTCTGTAGACGTGAAAGGTTCCATTGAACCCAATTTCTGGTGTCTATCCCATGGTTCTATAGATTGGAAAGGTTCCATTGAACCCAATCTCTGCTGTCTATCACATGGTTCTGTGGACTGGAAAGGTTCTATTGAACCCAATCTCTGGTTCTGTAGACGGGAAAGCTGCAGGGATTGCATGTATAATAGATTGGATCTCATTTCTACTTCTACATGAGATGACGGAGAGAGAGAAGAAAGCGAAGTGTGTATATATGTGTATATATGTGTGTGTGTACTTCCCCTCCTCCTCGCTCTGAGCTACATCACATCTCTACCATGCTGCGAGGACCCTTTATTCTCACTTCTAGCCCTGTATCTCCACCTAGTGGACACTTTCGGCACAGCCGCTTTGTACGCCGCAGGTGTCAGCGAGACTTCACTTCATCTTTCCGCCACTGCTCATCTACGGCTTACACAGTTAAAGGAACAGGCCTGGTAATAAAAATGGATAACTTTGGAATCAGTCCTGTGTGATTGGGCAGCACTGACGATGAATGAATCATTTACAAACCTTGAGGCCCCATTCGCCCACAATTATTTAAAAAAGTGCGAGGGTTTTTTTGTGCATTTTCATGCAACGCGCATTCGGTTCAATGAGCTTCCCAACATGTGCCGAACACAGCAAAGTAGCTCGCACGGCACGGCACGACATGGCATGGCGAAGTTATAGCCGCATCGAGCTTGAGTGCCATAATTTCCGGGCCAGCAATGTACTGGAACATCGGTGGACTTTAAGTGGGTATACTGGGATGATGCCAGGTTGACCACCCCGGTACCATTGTTTGTTAGAGCCGGTGGTTGGCTCTCCTAGCATCTAAGTAGCCGCTGGTACGCTTTTACAAGCAGCGGGAGGGGATGTAGCTGCAGGAGGAAAATGGAGGAGATTGGTTTCTCTGTATCCTGCCCCCCGCCACTCCTCCTATCCAGTTCACTTGTGTTCTGTTGTCTCTGGGCCCTGTGTGCTCCCCTGGTCCCCCCCCCCTACTGTGCTCCCTCCCCTCTCCTGCCGGCTTCTGCAGGGGATGTGTCACAATAGAGAACCAGGAAGGGGTCAGTAAATATGTAATTTACCAGCTCCTTCCTTTTCTGAATGTCAGTCAGTCAGAGTCATAGTCAGTCACATTGTAAAATAATAAAATAAAATGATAAAAAATAATACAATTAAAATACCAAAAAATAAAAACTACTGACACCAGTGGGTGAACTTCCAGGATCGCAAAGGTCACACTTGCGACCGGACCCTGGCATTCCACCACTGTGGGGAGGCCCCCAGATGGCAGGAAGGGGGCTCACTGCAGAACTTTTGAAAGGGTCCATTATAAAGGGCCCCACAATGAGAGTAAAGGGCCCGGGATCAGTGGGAAGAGCCCCAGGCTTGAAGGGAAGGGCCCCGGCCAGGGACCTGGGTGGGCCTTCATGGTTTCCTGCACCGGGGCCCTGAAGGTTCTAGTTACGCCTCTGACCTGAGCGACCAACCCGGTGCCTCCGCCGTCTGATCGGAGAGCCGAACAAAGCCCAGATCGGCATTGATCGGGTCTCCACTATGGTAACCCTGAGTCCTGGTTCACATCAGTGCGATGAAAGACATTGCATGTGATTCGCAGCGCACTGCTCTGAAAATCACATGCGATGTCGTCTGTGCGATGGGTATTCAGCCATACAGATTGTATGACTGAATTTGCATTGGATTCGGACACAACACGCAACAGGACCCTTGTTTGGGTCCGCACCAGAATCGGATCGCATGGTGGTTTACACCTATACAATCCGATTCATGTCCAAATTGACAGTTCGCACAGTTCGCATATGGCAGCACAAACTGCCTGCAATTTGAATGCGATGCGGGAACCCGCAGTGGATTTGCAGGGTTTCTGCATCGCATATATGTGAACTGGCACTGAACGACCTGACATCACTTTTGGTTTACCCCTCCATGTCAACGGCGCCATTTTTTTAAAGAAAAATCGAAAGCATTCGAAAATGCAGATCTTGGTGTTATTGAATGGTTTTAAAGGTAGAGGAGGGATTTGGACCCCCCAGATCTCTCCATAAAGAGTACCTTTCATATGCCACACAAAGGACATTTACATTTCTTGCAATAGCAATAAAAGTGATTAAAAAAAAAAAATATGTAAAAAATAAAAAAGAATAAAATAAATAAATAATAAAAAAATGAAAGTGTCCCGTTCTAACGTACTTGAGTGCAAAGGTGAATGTGCTTCAGTCCCGCACACACGCAAACAGCGATCGTCCCACGCATGTGAGGTATCACCACAAACGTCAGATCATGGATAGTAATTCTAGCACCAGACCTCCTCTGTACCCTGCATCTGGAAAGTATTCACAGCACTTCACTTTTTCCCCATTTTGTTATGTTACAGCCTTATTCCAAAATGGATTCAAATCATTATTTTCCTCAAAATTCTACAAAAAAATCCTCCATAATGACAATGTGAAAAAAGTTTGCGGGAAATGTTTGCAAATTTATTAAAAATTAAAAAGGAAAAAATTCCATGTACATAAGTATCACAGCCTTTGCCATGACACTCAAAACTGAGCTCAGGTGCATCCTGATTCTACTGATCATCTTTGAGATGTTTCTACAACTTGATTGGAGTCCAGCTGTGGTAAATTCATAGACAATGTGGGCTATTTGGGACTTTAAGTGAGCCACCAGCAGGTATGCCCAGCGTCTCCATCCCTGTATCGGAAAAAACAAATTGAAAAGGATTAAAAGAGGTGCATGGAAGCCAGCCAGCCCCCAGTCTGATGTACTCACCCTCCAGTCTGCCACCAACCAAGTAAACCTGTCTCATATAAATAAAGAACAGGGGTTTAGTGGACACGCATTTGCAAACGCATGTGTAAGCTGCAGAGCCACGATACGGCACCCTGTTTTATCTGCAGTCCTAACACTTTGAGTGTCTCCACTCTGGGAGCACATGGCTGCTAATGGATGGATAGGAGGCAGGTGAGAGGGAGCAGCCCAAACTTCCCCCAACCCACCTCCATCCATGACTGGTATAGTATCTCAAAACTCTAATAGCAATGTTCTTAAGATGGTACAAACTGAAAACGACCTCATGTACAGTCCCAAATATTTTATGAAATGAGGGATGGAGGCACTGTGCTATACAGGCAAATTGCCTCATATAAAGTCCCAATCTGTGTTTGACACTGCATCCACCGAGGGGTTGGAGTTGTATGCTTCTCAGCTGGTCGTTTTCAGTTTGTACCATCTTAAGAACATTGCTATTAGAGTTTTGAGATACTATACCAGTCGTGGATGGAGGTGGGTTGGGGGAAGTTTGGGCTGCTCCCTCTCACCTGCCTTCTATCCATCCATTAGCAGCCATGTGCTCCCAGAGTGGAGACACTCAAATTTAAAAGTGTTAGGGACTGCAGATAAAACAGGGTGCCGTATCGTGGCTCTGCAGCTTACACATGCGTTTGCAAATGCGTGTCACCTAAACCCCTGTTCTTTATTTATATCATGAGACAGGTTTACTTGGTTGGTTGCAGACTGGAGGGTGAGTACATCAGACTGGGGGCTGGCTGGCTCCCATGCACCACTTTTAATCCTTTTCAATTAGTTTTTTCTGATACTGTGGTAAATTCAGTTGATAGGACATGATTTGGAAAGGCACACACCTGTCTATATAAGGTCCCACAGGTAACAGTGCATGTCAGAGCACAAACCAAGCCATAGTCCAAGGAATTGTCTGTAGACCTCATAGACAGGATTGTATTGAGGCACAGATCTGAGGAAGGGTACAGAAACATTTCTGCAGCATTGAAGGTCCCAATGAGCACAGTGGCCTCCATCATCCGTAAATGTAAGAAGTTTGGAACCAACAGGATTCTTCCTATAGCAGGCTGCCCGACAGTGGCGGCTGGTGCTCAACATTTTTGGGGGGGCGCAAACAGAAAAATGAGTGACCAGCATGCCCCCAATCAATGCAGAGTGCCACAGCGTGCCCCCAATCAATGCAGAGCGCCACAGCATGCCCCCCAATCAATGCAGAGTGCCACAGCATGCCCCCAATCAATGCAGAGTGCCACAGCATGCCCCCCAATCAATGCAGAGTGCCACAGCATGCCCCCATCAATGCAGAGTGCCACAGCATACCCCCAATCAATGCAGAGTGCCACAGAGTGCCCCCCAATCAATGCAGAATGCCACAGCGTGCCCCCCAATCAATGCAGAGTGCCACAGCATGCCCCATCAATGCAGAGTGCCACAGCGTGCCCCCCAATCAATGCAGAGTGCCACAGCATGCCCCATCAAAGCAGAGTGCCACAGCATGCCCCCAATCAATGCAGAGTGCCACAGCGTGCCCCCAATCAATGCAGAGTGCCACAGCGTGCCCCCCAATCAATGCAGAGTGCCACAGCCTGCCCCCAATCAATGCAGAGTGCCACAGCATGTCCCCCAATCAATGCAGAGTGCCACAGCATGCCCCCAATCAATGCAGAGTGCCACAGCATGCCCCCATCAATGCAGAGTACCACAGCGTGCCCCCCAATCAATGCAGAGTGCCACAGCATGCCCCCAATCAATGCAGAGTGCCACAGCATGCCCCCATCAATGCAGAGTGCCACAGCATGCCCCCAATCAATGCAGAGTGCCACAGCTTGCCCCCAATCAATGCAGAGCACCACAGCATGCCCCCCAATCAATGCAGAGACCAGCGTGCGTGCCCCCTTCAATGCAGTGTGGGACCCCCCCCCAGACCAATGCACTTACCTGGCAGCGGCTTCTCTTCAGTCCCGGTAGCGGCTTCTCCTCACTCTGTCCACCGGTGCGTCTCCTGCAGTCCTCCCGCTCCCGCCTCCTCCTCGGCCAATGGCATGGGGTTTGCCTTGCAGCCAATCAGGAAGCACGTATCGGACGTGCTTCCTGATTGGCCAGAAGGAGGATCGGTGTGGCAATGGGTGGGCTCGGGACGCACTGCTCTGCGCCCCAAGCCCACCCTTTGCATTGCCCTATTAGAGCCTCTAGCTTTAATCAGGTGATGTAAAAAAAAAACCCCATTAAACTCCATGCGTCCGGCGCCCTGCATGCAGATTAGGGGGCCAGACGCATGGATGGGGGGCGGCTCCCCTACTCCCCCAACACACCGGCCGTCACTGCTGCCCGGCCAAACTGAGCAATCGGAGGAGAAGAGCCTTAGTCAGGGAGGTGACCAAGAACCTGATAGTTACTCTGTCAGAGCTCCAGCGTTTCTCTGTGGAGAGAGGAGAACCTTCCAGAAGAACAACCATATCTGCAACACTTTACCAATCAGACCTGTATAGTAGAGTGGCCAGACGGAAGACACTCAGTAAAAGGCACATGACAGCCCGCCTGGAGTTTTCCAAAAGGCACCTGAAGGACTCTCAGACCATAAGAAACAAAATTCTCTGGTCTGATGAAACAAAGATTGAACTCTTTGGCCTGAACGGCAAGCTGCATGTCTGGAGGAAACCAGGCACTGATCACTACCTGGCCAATACCATCCCTACAGTGAAGCATGGTGGTGGCAGCATCATGCTATGAGGATGTTTTTCAGCGGCAGGTACTGGGAGACTAGTCAGGATCGAGGGAAATATGAGTGCAGCAATGTACAGAGACATCCTTGATGAAAAACTGCTCCAGAGCCCGCTGCAGATATACTGCGGCAGGCTGGCTCGACTGCTCAAACCGACGTACCTGTACGGCGGTTCACGGGAGCGCTCCTGCTCCACGCGCCCCCTTTAGGCAGCAGGGAAGCCGATCCAAGGGGCCGGTGGCCGCGATTGCTGCCGGGCACCCCGCGATCGCTCCCTGTGGAGACAAAATGATGATCTGCTGTTGTAAACACAGCTGACCGTTCTTCTCTGTGGAATGATCACAGAGTGCCTGTGATCCTTCTAAATAGGATCACAGGTCTCTGTGTTGATTCCACAAGCCCCTCCCCCACACAGTTAGAAATCACTCCCTAGGGACACGCTTAACCCTTTGATCGCCCCTGGGTTAACCCCTTCCCTGCCAGTGTCAATATTACAGTGACAGTGCATATTTTTAGCACTGATTACTGTAGTAATGTCACTGGTCAAAAATATCAACTAGGGGTCTGATCTGTCCTCCGCAATGTCGCAGTCCCGCTAAAAATCGCAGATCACCGCCGTTACTAGTAAAAAAATAAAAATAAATAAAAAGTCCATAAATCATTCCCCTAGTTTGTACACGTGATAACTTTTGCGCAAACCAATCAATATACACTTATTGGGAATTTATTTACCAAAAATATGTAGCAGAATACATAAAGTATTTGCCTAAAAGCAAAAAATAAAAATCGCACAGGTGATCAAATACCACCAAAAGAAAGCTCTATTTGTGAGGAAAAAAAGGACATCAATTTTATTAGGTACAACGTCGCGCGACCGTGCAATTGTCAGTTAAAGTAACGCAGTGTCGAATAACAAAAAATGGCCTGCTCATTAAGGAGGCAAAACCTTCTGGAGCTGAAATGGTTAATAATAATAATAATAATAATAATGTTCGGGTGTTCTAAATAATTTTCTAGCAAAAAATCCTGATTGTTACATGTAAACAAAAAGTGCCAGATAAGGCGCGGACTGGAAGTGGTTAACTGCACGTTTTGCTGCGTTTGTTGCACGTTTTTGCATGCCCAAAAAATGCATGCCAAGCTTGCAATGCTTGGAGTGGCATGAACAATCAATAGCGCCACAAGTTTTTAGAGTGCGTTTCGTGGATGCGTGCACAATTTTGCGTGCGTTTACAAAGTGGGCAGATGTAAATGTATGCCTATTCTTTTTAATGACGCCCATTCTAATAGGTGAAACTTAACCACTTCTGGATCGGAAGATTTTTTGTTTTTGTATTTTTTTTTTGTTTGTTTTTTTACTTATACATTTACAAAAAGCAATAAAAATAATTGTCCCAAAAAATTAAAATAAATAAATAATAAATAAAAAGTGATGGTTTTCCACTGCTGGTTACTCGTAAAAAAGGTACAAAGCAGCTGAATGGGCTCCACAACAATGCGGTCCCGACTCCCTTGTGACGGAATCCCTTTAATCACCGCGGCTTTCCATTTTCCTAGAGATCTAAGCCGGCGTGATCTTCCAAATTTCTAGCAGACGTTTTCACTCATCTTATGTCAATCCAGACGGACGCGCAACAAAAAAAAAAAAGGGTGCCGGCTGGCCGGGGGCGACGGGTAAATCCTCACCTCCAATTACCAGCTTGTGATTATTTTCTCTTCCCTTGAAGAGGCGGCCATTGAACCCGCTGACATTGTCACAGCTCAATCCCTGATCAAAGAGGATGGAAGGGATACAAGTTGTAACAATGTTCACAAAGTGCTCCTGTATTCTCCCAATTACATTTCTGTTACATTGTATCGGCCCAATAATAATAGCAGGAGCTTCTCATTTTATTTTCAGAATTCCGAGTGACGTCATGGCGTCCTGTGGTTGCCCAGCAACATATAAATACAACAAATGCTGGGAGTGCCCCCCCCCCCGTTCCGCAAGCGCCACGCGCCCGGGCCAGCGTCTCTTCATAAAGACCGGGCCTTTTCTTTTTTATTTACAAGTAAAATCTGTATTTTTTTGCTAGAAAATTACTTGGAACCCCCCAAGCATTATATATGTATTTTTAGTAGCGGCCCTAGAAAATGAAATGGCTATTATGGCTTTTTGTTGGGGGGGGGTATAGTTTAATCAATTTTAATGTAAAAAAAATAAAAATAAAACACAATATACAACTCGATTTTTAGTCCAGACCTAATTTGACATTTGTTGCTTACAAGGTAAAATCTGTATTTTTTGCACACACATTATATATATATATTGCTAGAAAAGTACTTGAAACCCCCACACATCATATATATATATATTTTTTTTTTGCTAGAAAATTACTTTGAGCCCCCACACATTTTATATATATATATATATATATATATTTTTTTTTTTTTTTGTTTATCAGGGACTCTAGTAAATAAAATGGTGATTGTTGCAATTTTTTAATGGCACACGGTATTTGCGCATTTTTTTTGGGGGGGGGGGGGGAATATAGTTTAATTAATTTTCATGCAAAAAAAAAACAAAAGCACAATATATAACCCGATTTTAAGTCCAAACCTGATTTGACATTTGTTGCTTACAAGGTAAAATCTGTATTTTTTTGCTAGAAAATTACTTGGAACCCCCACACATTATATATATATTTTTTTTTGCTAGTAAATTACTTGGAACCCCCAAATATTATATATATTTTAGCAGAGGCCCTAGTAAATAAAATGGCAATTTTTACAATTCTTTATGGCACACGGTATTTGCTCCTTATTTTATTGGGGGGAGGGGGGGGGATATATTTTAATCAATTTTAATGCAAAAAAAAAAAACACAATATATAATCCAATTTTAAGTCCAGACCTAATTTGACATTTGTTGCTTACAAGATAAAATCTGTATTTTTTGCAAGAAAATTACTTGAAACCCCCACACATTATATAAATGTGTTTTTTAGCAGAGACCCTAGTAAATAAAATAGTGATTGTTGCAGTTTTTTATGGCACACGGTATTTGCGCCATTTTTTGGGGGGAAAAATATACTTTAATCAATGTTAATGCAAAAAAGCCACAATATATAAGCCAATGATTTTAAGACCAGACCTATTACTGACATTTGTTGCTTACAAGTTAAAATCTGTATTTTTTGCTAGAAAATTATTTAGAACCCAAAACATTATATAACATTTTTAGCAGAGACCCTAGAGAATAAAATGGCCATTGTTGCAATTTTTTATGGCACACGGTATTTGCGCAATTGTTTTGGGACATCGCGGTGGACAGATCGGACCCCTAACTGACATTTTTTACAGATTTGGGGGGACCAGTGGCATTACTACAGTAATCAGTGCTACAAAATATGCACTGTTACTGTAATAATGACACTGGCAAGAAAGGGGTTAACCTAGTTGGCGATCAAGGGGTTAAATGTGAGCCTAGGGGAGTGATTCTAACTGTGGGGGGTGTGGCTTGTGAAATGATCACAGAGACCTGTGTTCCTATATAGAAGGATCACAGGCACTTTGTGATAATTCCAGAGAGAAGAACGGTCAGCTGTGTTTACAACAGCTGACCGTCCTTCTCTCTCAGCAGGGAACGATCGCGGGTGTCAGGGGGCAATCTGAACTGCCTGCCCCATGCATCGGAGTTCCCACTGCCTACGTCGGTTTGCGTAGAAGGGGCTGCCTGCCACAGTATAACTTAACCCTCCTCTTATGTTAGAATTCCGTTACTATCCATGATGTTAGGGTCGGTTTTGACCCGTGTTTTAAATCAGCCATAAAATACCCTCTGAATAATTATTGATCATCAAATTTGTTTCTTACCTCTTGGTTACCTTGTTAGGCTTCTTTATCCTTGAAAAGATTGGTTTTAATATTTTTGGTGTGACCCCTTAGACCTTTCTTTTGATAGCATACCTCTCATTGTCAAATTTAAAAAATGGTAAAATAAAGTCAGCAACTCTGAAATGTATTTGTCCTATGTTTCTTCACTTTATTTAGAGAAGCAGACAAGCAGGAAAAGAGATAGGCCCCTCCCTAACTACAGCTCACAGGGTTGAGAGGGGATTGGCTGTCACTGTTACTAAGCAGAGAGAGTGTTTATGATTTCAGTTTTGGCACTTATTAGTGTCCTAAAATCCTATATTATAACTGGGTCAGAATTGACCCTAACACCATGAACGTCTTAATTTTCACCACAGTATTTTATAATTTAGTGAAAAAGATTATTTTTCTATTACATTGTTTAAGAGGTTCCTGACAAAGTAAAAAAATCTTGATGCAATAAACAAATTTATGTGATACTTATAGACATTCAAAACCTGAAAACGGGTCAGTTCTGACCCTAACATAAGAGGAGGGTTAAGTGGTTAAAATTGAAAAAAATAATAGTTTTCTTCCACCCTAGACCAGAAGTAATGTCATGACGTTGCTCCGGTCCTCCTAGATCATAGAGGAGTTCAGAGATGATCAGCTGTCTTCTCACCTCTGTGACCAACTGCGTGAACCGTTGGTCGCCGGAAAAAACGGTAAGCCCGAGAAACACCAGCGAGCGAGCAGAAGGGGTGTCTCCTCCTGCTTCTGAAAGCGATCCAGCGTCTAATTAGCTGCTTGGATCGCTTTCATGAGAAAGAGAATCACCAGGTATAAAAAAAATTTCCGGGGTTATGGCTGAAAGTATCCAACTTGGAAGGCCCAACTTATATATACATATGGCGGTCGGAAAGTGGTTATACAGTGCAAGGGTAGTTACCTCCAATACAAAGTTATTTGACCTAAAAATGAGGGGGGGGGGAAAAATACGTTTATGGGACAAGATGTGAACGAAAGTTTTCACAAATGGATAAATAAAAATGATAAATGGGAATAAAACATTTAAGGGGTTGTAACCCTCCCTTGCACTATCCAAATGTATTTTTTTACAAAACATTTTGGGTTTCAGTATACTTTAAATGCTAATTCAAACATTTAAATTTTTATAAATTTCAAATTTAAAAATGTATGGGTGTAGAAACAAACTTTGGTGTATCCATTGTGCCCAAGGTACTTACAATTTTTGTTGTTGTTAGGAATATATATCCACAGGAATTGCCATATATGGGAAAGATTTAAATTTTAAAATTTCTACTGCAGAGTCCTCCATATTTTAAATTTTACATTATGGTTGTCATTGTGTAATAGTTTGGGGATTTTAAATAACCTACATTCTAGGTTGGCACCTGGCTTCTAAATAAATATAAATATATTAAATTCAAAATAAATTAAATATAAATTTAACAATTAAAATAATGTGCTTAGAGGATTTTTTTTTAAATTTCCCCACAAATAAACTTTTTTTTATTTTCAAAGATTACATATGAGGCTCATTCTACAGCCAACTGTGGATCTCAAAAGATGCAGCAAAATTAGTTTGTTTCGCCACCTTGACAAAAATGTGTTAGGAATGCAGAATTGACCTTCGAAATGTGGGACGTCAGGGAAATTTAGAGTGGATTACTGCTTGTAGCCTGAGGAATCTACAACTGCCCGACCTCACATCTCCCCACTGATAAGTCTGAGGATTTGGATCCTCATCTGTCAGATGTTTGAAGCCTCTGATAGGGGGACGGGATATTACTCGCTATTTCCAATTTTAAGAAGTTCTCCTTCAAACCTCCCTGTGATGTCTGGAATACAGCCAGGAGGACACTGCAAAGCTAAATCTCCCAGAGAAATCCCGTGTGTCCTTTATTCTAAAAGCAAAAAGAGAAACTATAATGGTTTGGAGGTCAATTCAAAATGTAAATTCTTATTTCATTTTAATTTTCTTTTTAATAAATTAATTTATTTAAAAAATGTCTTTTAAATAAAGAATTTCTGAAAAAAATGTTTTTAAACAAATAATTCAGAATGAGCAGAATGGTTTTGGTAAGGATCAAAATTTTACCATTTTGCTGAAGTGGAAACTCATAGTTTTCCTTATTGTGCAGCTTAAGCAAAACTTTCTTGTAAAAAAAAAAATATATTTTCTGTAATTTTACCTTTTTTTAATTTTCGTTTATCTCGTATTTTTCCTTTTTCTTAAAAAAAATGTACAATAAAGTTAACAGGTCCAGGATAGTTAAAAGGAGTTTCCATAACCCTCGGTAGCCATTTAAATCCCCTTGCACCTTAAAAATTCACTAAAAGCACCTCTATGTTTCCCTCCCCCTCCATTTACTGTCAAAAAATAAATAAATAAATAAATGCAAATATAATAAAATTAGGAGATAGATATAGAAGGAAAGAGAGAAATAAGAAGAGAGAGAAAGACAGAGAGAAAGAGAGAGAGAATGAGAGAGGGGGGGGGAGAGAGAGAGAGAGAAAGATGGAGGGAGGGAGGGAGGGAGGGAGGGAGGGAGGGAGGGGGAGAGAGAGAGAGAAGGAGAGAGGGAAAGAGATGGAGGGAGAGAGAAGGAGAGAGAGAGAAGGAGTGAGAGAGAGAGAAGGAGAGAGAAAAGGGGGGAGAGAGAGAAGGATGTAGAGAGAGAGAAGGAGGGAGGGAGGGAGGGAGAGAGAGAAGGAGAGAGAGAAGGGAGAGAGAAGGAGAGAGAGAGATGGAGAGAGAGAGAGAGAGAGAGAGGGAGGGAGGGAGGGAGAGAGAAAGAAAGAGAAGAGGGGGAGAGAGAGAGAATGATAGAGAGAGAGAAATAGAGAAGGAGGGAGAGAGAGAGAGAAGGAGAGGGAGGGAGAGAAAGAAGTGGGAAGGAGAGAGAGAGATAAGGAGGGGAAGAGAGAGAAGGAGAGAAAGAAAGGGGAAGGAGAGAGAGAGAAGGAGAGAAAGAAGTGGGAAGGAGAGAGAGAGAGATAAGGAGGGAGAGAGAGAAGGAGAGAAAGAAAGGGGAAGGAGAGAGAGAAGGAGAGAGAGAGAAAGAAGGGGGAAGGAGAGAGAGGAGAGAGAGAAGGAGAGAAAGAAGGGGGAAGTAGAGAGAGAGGGAGAGAGAGAGGGAGAGGGAGGTAAAAAGTAGCGTCATGTTACAACTGAGTATAAAAGAGAAGAGAGGAGCCTCTAAGTGTAGCAATATGATTACATTTATTGAAGGTTCAACATTTAGCAACTCACATGGTTGATGAATAAAAGAGGCACATCTAAGTATGCAGGCATCCAGGGTAAAGCTGTCCACATGGACCATCCTTCGCACCGCTGTCAGTCTGCAGTTGTGACCGGGAAGACTACCCTGCAGTAGAGCGATCTGAAAGCGAGGCTTGAATCGCTCATGGAGCGCAGTGTGGAACGGATGACGTTGATGGCGGTGCTGAGAATGGTCTATGTGGACAGTGTTTTATTCATCATTTTATTCACTCTTTTATCCATCAACCATGTGAGTTGCTAAATCTTGTACCTTCATTAAATGTAACCATATTGCTACACTTACAGGCGCCTCTAAGCTCCTGCTGGATTTTTTGTCGAATCCCCTTGTGGAGGCGCCATTTGTGGATGGACATTGTTATGGTTACACAACCTATCAGATTGCTAGAATCTTTTTATATGGACTATAAACTGAAGGATTTATGGATAAATGGTTGTGGAACGAATCATCCGAGTTTCCATTATTTCTTATGGAGAAATTCGCTTTGATATACGAGTGCTCTGGATTACAAGCATATTTCCGGAAAGAATTAGGCTTGCAATCCAAGGTTTTTCTGTATATTGTATTATACATAGATACATTTGTATAATATATAATATAATATAATATAATACAATATAATAAAATATAATATAATATAATAAAATATAATTAATATAATACAATATAATATAATTAATATAATACAATATAATATAATATAATAATAATATATAAAATAATATAAAATAATATATATGTATAATATGTATAGTAATAATTGTGCACACATGACACTGGAATTATGGGTTTTCTAAAAAGAGAGTGAAGCAGTAGCTGTTTTCCTTCAGACTATCTCTCCCCAATTGAAAATCTGTGTTGAACTGTATAGGAGAGGGAGGAAGGAGGAGCTACTTTTCTTTCAGCGGTCTGTGTGATATGAGCTTTAGCTATTCAGCTCTGTAAACAACGAACGTTTGTTAGAAAAGCATCTAAGGAGAGCCGTGTAAACACATAAGAAGACACCTATGGCCTCTCCTGCTAGCTGATATAAGGCACCTGTATGTACTTTTTTTTATTTTTTTTTCTTACAGAAAATATATACCGTAACACTGTGCACTCCTTTCACATGTGCCTGTTTGCTTACATAATCCTAATACAGATAAGAATGGTAATAATTCTATAGTTGTCATTTATTTATGATGATTCAATGTATTTTCCGTCTCTGTAGAATAGTAATAATAAAGTAAAAATTCCAGACAAAATGTCTACAGAGATATTATACCTAAAGAGAAGACATTCCTGCTACTATGAGCTTACAATCTATCCAGATTACTTTTGCCAATAAACTAGACCTTTATCCATGCTGTCATTGAGTCCTCTGTGGAGGAGTATCCAGAGGTACAGTTTCTACAAGTCCTGTCTGTCCTGCCAGCTTCATAATCCATAGAGAATGAGTCACCTAAAACACTGACTGTGCTGAATCAGGACGGGCAGATTTTGGCATTTTTAATACTTTCAAGTGCAGTGGAGGGGTTTGGGGTCTTTTAGACCCCCGATCCCTTTCTAAAAGAGTACCTGTCACTGCCTATTGCTGTCACAAGGGATGTTTACATTCCTTGTGACAGCAATAAAAGTGACAAAAAAAATATTTAAAAGGACAGTGAAAAAATAAAAAATATAAAGTAAAATAAATGAGGAAAAAAATGTAAAGCGCCCCATCCCTCCATGCTCATGCGCAGAAGCGAAAGCATACTGTACGTAAGTCGCGCTCACAAATACATGATATGACAAATACGAACCATCAGTAAAAGCCAATTGAGGGGGCAGGAGAATGCTAGGAATGTGATTGGAGTGACTAGGGGGTCCAGAGGCCAATCATTAGTGAATACGCCCCCCCAGTATATAAGATAGCCCCGCCAAATCTCTACCATTTTAATACAGGGCTGTGGAAGAGAGTGGAAGCAGTTCTGTTACTTCTGCTTCAAAGTGTCATTTAGCAATTATTAGTGTGAGGAAAGGGATATCTAGTTAGGGTACTATTTTCCACTATAGTTAGATTTAATAATCTAGTTTCTGTAGGGAAAGTGTTAAGTGTAAGGGGACCGTAGTGTAGTGTAGGGTTAACTGACTCTGACTGCTATGGCAGGGTGACAAACCCCTTCCATTTCAGGGTGACCGCTATAGAGAAAAGATCGTTTCTCTTAGAACACTTATAGAACCGGATAGTGGCTTCGCCCCTGTCACCCTGCTTTTTGTCGCAGGCGTTTATAGGGCTTTTTTGAGGACATGTTTGGAGTCAGGCATGACATCTGAACCTCTGTGTAGGGGTATATATACACACACACATGTATGTATATATACACATACACATATATAGGTGTGAAAGTAGCAGAACACTATGCTTGCACTAATGAAATAATTAACACCCATATGGCTTCTCTGCTATCACACCTATATATGTGTATGTGTATAAATACATATAAGTGTGTGTGTATATATACCCCTATACAGAAGTTCAGATGTTTTGCCTGCCTCCAAAGACCCCAAAAAAATGCCCAAAAAAACGCCTGCTGCAAAAACACACCTGGGCATTTTTGTAGCTGGCATTTTTTTTTCTCCCGCTGTGCCTTTGTGTACTGACAGAGCTGCAAGTACACTGGTTGTCCTTAGACCGGCTTCTGTCGAAAGGACAGCGGTACACATGGGCTGAATGTTGGCTGGTTCCTGCTGAAACGGCTGATTGTTGAACCATGTCTACCCATCTTCAGGCTCAAACAAAATAAGTAAAGGCTAAAAAGGAGGAGAGGGAGGGGTAGATTTAACCTTTAAAAAAAACAAGCGGCATGCCTCCCTGAACCAACTGCCGCACATCCGACCGTGAGTCAGTACGCTGGATGACAGTAAAAGTTAGTCTGATTTGTTTTGGCTTCCCTCTGTTCCGCTATTCAGCGACTAACCCATGTTGTTTATTGGCCTCCTTTATTCTTAAGCTCTATTACTGGATGTTTTGGTGGAAAATTCAACAATTCCGGGAACCGTATGCCTGGTACGCTCTGTTTACGTTAAAAAATACACAATGCGCTGCTATTATAATGGCCGCTTTTTGTTTGCATCCAAAAAATGTTATTCTCGTCTTCAAAAAAATCCAATTAGGGCAAACTCTGTTCTTTGTTTAGGTTTTCTGGGCTGTACCATTCAGGTGGAAAGTTAGAACATTTCAGAGAGGTAAAGGACCGAGTGTTCCATGCAACACTCAGATTTTGTCATTCATTATTTTTGCAGCAAATATGTGTTTAATCATTGAAGTTTGAAACCTGGAGCAAAAACTACAAATGGTCCACCTAGTGATGATTTGCTATTTGATAACTACGTCCCTCGGTTTATATAAAATACAGAAAAGAGTATCTATTGAGCTGAAAATGATGGGTATTATATCAATTTCCCTTTTTTTCTCCACAGTTGTCGTTTTTGACATTTTTATAGTTAAATTTAAATGTCAATGTATTTTTTTAGAACATTTACAAGCTTAAAAAACATATTTTAAAATATTTGTATAAAGTCTTGGGTATAAAAATGGAATGCAGTTGTATACTTAACAAAGGATGCTGGGCTTTCTCAAAGAGAGCCCAGCACTGCCTCCATCCACTCCAGGTAAGTAAAGTCCAACTCTAGGTTGGGTACCCCCAGTGCTGTTGCACTCCCATCTTGCAAAGGATTACTATACATACCTTGTTTTAGCTGTCATTTGCATGACATGTGGGCTCCTCTTCATCGTCTTCCATATTCTCTGGTGGTGGACATTCCGCAAGAAAACTTTGTTCCTGTTATTATGTGAGTGATGCACTTTTCAGCATTCTCCTTTGAGCCCAACTCTAGGTTGGGTTCCCCCATTGCTGTTGCACTCTTCTCTTGCATAGGATTAGTATACTGTACATGCATTGTTTTAGTTGTCTTTGGTCACATTGCATGACATGTTAGCTCCTCTTCATCGTCTTCCCTATTCTCTGTTGGTCAACAGTCCACAAGAGAACTTTGCTCACATCATTATGTGCGTGACACTCTTTCCAGCATTCTCGTTTGAGTCCAACTCTAGGTTGGGTACCCCCACTGCTGTTGCACTCCCCTGTTGCAAAGGATTAGGAGGATTAGTATTGCATGACATGTGGACTCCTCTTCAAATTCTCCCCTTCTTTGGTGGTGGACAGTGCTCAGGAGAACTTTTCTCCCATCATTATGTGAATGATGCTCTTTTCAGTATTCTTCTTTAAGCCCAACTCTACTTTGGGTACCCCCACTGCTGTTGCACCCCCCTGCAAAAGATTAGTATACATATCTTGTTTTACCTGCCTTTGGTCAAGTTGCATGGCATGTGGGCTCAGCCTTATCTCCTCCCCTTCTCTGGTGATGGACAGTTCTGATCGGGAAGTTGCATATGTCATATTCCTTTTTAGGGTTGGCATCACAAATATCTAATAAAGCCTCTAATATACTGGTTAAGGAGGCCATATAAGGACATAAGCATAGGTTTACCTTATACAAAAGGATTGTCATTGTTAACTAAGTCCTGAGGGGTCATATTGCAAAGGGAGTTGGCTTGGGGGTTGTCTATTCCTTATACACAAGTCTAAATACCACATCCCAAACTGGAATAAGTTAGTCTCACACCAGAGTTTGCAACCAAGCAAGCGTCTGACCTGATCATCTGGCCATGCTGCATGTGCAGGAGTATTCCATGGCGAAACAGCATCTGTAGTTACGTTTTCTTGTTATATTTTCTTTATCTTTATCTGTAATTATTTTTAATAAATGTTATACTTTTTAGTATTTGTATGATCTCTCTTTGCCCATTTCAAACACAACCCCAAAAATTTGACAAAACAAGAGAACTTTTCCCCCATCGTTATGCGTGTGACACTCTTTTCAGCATTCTCCTTTGAGCCCAACTCTAGGTTGGGTACCCCCACTGCTGTTGCACTCCCCTTTTGCAAAGAATTAGTATTGCATGATATTTGGACTCCTCTTCATCTACTCCCTTCCTCTGGTAGTGGGCAGTCCCCAAGAGAACTTTGCTTCCATCATGTCAGTGACGCAGGTTTCAGCATTCTCCTTTAAGCCCAACCCTAGGTTGGGTACCCCCACTGCTGTTGCACTCCTCTCCTGCAAAGGATTAGTATACATACTTTGTTTTAGCTGACTTTGGTCAAGTTGCACGACATGTGCGCTTCTCCTTAACGTCTCTCCTTCTCTGGTGGGGGACAATCCTCAAGAGAACTTTGCCCTGGTCATTATGCACGTGATGCTCTTTTCAGCATTCTACTTTGAGCCCAACTCTAGGATGGGTACCCCCACTGCTGTTGCACTCTACTCTTGTAAAGGATGAGTATTGCATGGCTTGTTGACTCCTCTTCATCTTCTCCCCTTCTCTGGTGGTGGAGAGTTCTCAAGGAAACTTTGCTCCCATCATTATCCGTGTGGAGCTCTTTTAGGCATTCTCCTCTGAGCCCAACTCTAGGTTGGGTACCCCCCACTGCTGTTGCACTCACTTTTTGCAAAGGATTAATATTGAATGACATTTGGACTCCCCTTTATCTTTTCCCCTTCTCGGGTGGTGGACAGTCCGCAGGAGAACTTTGCTCCCATCATGTGAACTCCAGGTTAGGTACCCCCACTGCTGTTGCCCCTCTTGCATAGGATTAGTATACATGCCTTGTTTTAGCTGTTGTTGGTCAAGTTGCATGACATTTTTTCCTATTCTCTGGGGGTGGACAATCCTCAAGAGAACTTTACTCCAATCATTATGTGGGTGAAGCTCTTTTCAGCATTTTCCTTTGGCCTCAGGGTGGCTTGATAAGGGGGAATGTCTATAATTGCCCTAGGTCACAAAAATGGTTAGAACGGCCTTTGTGTCATTCAACCCAGTAGAGGGACCCAGCTGAAAGATGAAATTATGATTCTGTGGGAGATGGCGCCAGACATGAAGTGAGTATGCTTTTCTTAATAGCACTTGGGCCATTTTATTTTTTGCTTACAAGCCAAAGCTGAAGTTGGCCTTTACAGCGCAGTCTATGGTAGCAGAGTGGGAGGGGGGTATGTCTCTCCTCTGAATCATTCAAGTCTTTATTTGGAATAACAACTGCTATCAGAAGTTTGCTTAAAACACCACCCGACTGACTGCAAGTGGAATATGAAATATTCATATACAAGATGACATATGTACTCAGATGTACTCGAACAAAAATAAATAATTAAATAAATATTCATTATAGATTCCTCATTACATTTACCAAACATAATATTAACGAATTTTTCTTTGCTTTTAGATAAAGAAAGTTTGTTAATTTCCTATTTTATAATGTTAATTTCTATACTACTCATGTAGTTGTATATTACGTGTATTAGATCTTCTGAAGGTTTGTATACCACAAATACTTTTTGTTGTAATCCTCAATCTTGCTTCCTCCCAAGCCTATTTTGTTCATTTTATGTACTTCTCCTTTAGCTATATGATTATCCATTTATAAATGATATGTAAAAATGTATTTACCAAGGCAATTACAGTAATCCAAATCCAGTCGCACATTGTTTTGCGGCGTGGTACGATGCCAGCTTACAAGTGGTTCCATTATACAGTAAAGCTTCTTTATTAGCAGGCCTGGGCATTAAGGCTGATTCTTGGCTGTGTTCTACATGGATCTCATTGGAAGCAGAGTTCAAGAGACCGAGTGGTGACTGACAGCTGAGAGGGAACGCTAAACTATACGTACAGCAGGTCATGGAACCCGCTGAACCCAACACAGGGAGGTTGGTTGGCCTTATTCTAAGAGGCTTAGGACATGTTTTTCCAAGTGTGATTAAAACCCCGTCACGCGTACAGTAATACTATGCATTTGGTGTTGTTAACTGTAATTGCGATTGAGAATCAATTTTGCATAGTAAAGCTAAAGGTAAACCTGGCCAAGGATAGCTTGAATTTTGGCCCATTTAGCCTAAATTTGAGCAGTGGAAAGCCCTGCAAGCACCAGCTGGCTCGCCAAAAGTTGAATATTCAGGTGGAAAATGATCAACCAAAATGACTGCATCTGATGTTTGGCAACACCAGCAGTCACGGGTACCTGAATACAATAGAGTTTACTTCCAACTATGCTGTTAGCATGGATGGGAGAATTGAGTGACTTTTTCTTTGTCTCTTGTGGGCCAAGCATCTGAAAATCATACCATCTACAACCAGCTTATAGTGGTTGTACAGGCTAAAGGTTTTTTACCTTCATGCATTCTATGCTTGAAGGTAAAAAACCTTCTGTGTGCATCAGCCCCCCCCCCCCTTTCCCCTCTTATACCTAACTGAGCCCCATCTCGATCCAGCGATGTGCATGAGAGCCTCGGCTCTCCTTGGTCTCTTCCTCCTCATTGGCTGAGACAGCAGCTGTAGCCATTGGCTCCCACTACTGTGAATCACAGCTAGTGAGCCAATGAGGAGAGAATGGGGATGTGGGCCGAGCCATGCTCCATGTGTGAATGGACACTCAGAGCAGTGGCTCAGGAGCAAGCCTGTTTGCTATGGGGGCACTCAGCAGGAGAGAGGGGCCAACAGCTCCTGCAGGGAACCCAAGAAGAGGAGGATCTGCGCTGCTTTGTGCAAAACAGTTAAAACAATTACTCAGAGCAGGTAAGTGTAACATGTTTGTTATTTTTAAACAATAAAAAAAATCACTCTTGCAAGCAGTCATCGTCTACTTTCCTTAATCCCTTGGCGTTGGCGCCTCCTGACCCTTTAAGGGGTTTCAGATTCCATGAGGTGGAGCGGGGTTTGTGATCATGTGATTGCTGTGATTGGCTGTCACGGTGGTCACATGATCGGAAAGCTTGTGATCGCAAGCATCGTTCAGGAACTTTCTGTTAGCTACAGGTAACCATGCTGGGAGCGCACAGGGCGCGTGGTCTCGGCACAGCAGTATCTGCCATGTGGAATGCAAATATGTGGCCGTTGAGCACATAGGCACACCAAAGGCACATATTTGCATGCCATCAGCACCAAAAGGTTAAGAGTGTAGGTGCTCTAGGTGTGCTTTGCTTGAGCTGTTAAAATACATTTTTAAAAATGATACAATATACCAGTCCAGGGTGAAACCTTTTACAGATGATGACATGCAAAATATTGCTTCTCAAGATACATTTAATTAAAGAAAGTATTTTTTTTTTATTCTATAGATTTTTTATTATTTTAATTATTATTATTTTTTAAATTATTTTTGTATTATTTTTAAAATATTATTTTATATTATTTTTGTATTAAGGGGGGTCCCTTCTGTTAAGGGGGCCCAGAGCAGTTGCCCCTTTTGCTCTCTTATAAATCTAGCATTGCATAGATTGGTAGAATTTCGAGCGAACATTCTCAGGAAAAGAATGTTCTAAGAAAGTTTGTTCGTTTTTTTCTTATATTCAGTGGGCCAAATTAATGTTCATTTCCTACTGCAGTGACAAATTTGAGATATAACCAGGATGAGGAGATGGAGGGCACTCTGGATAGCGGATTCTGGCCAGAGGCGATGTCCACAATGGATTGGATACAGAACAGGCAAGCAGGTGTCTCAGCAGCACTAGGGCTGCATCTCCAAGAGTGAAGCAAACTCTGGTACAAAGAAAACAAACAGAAGGCACCTCTAAGTGCAGAAAACAAAAGACTTTTATTGCCAAATGATAAAAATGCACTTACTAGCATTAAAATAAACCAGGCTCATCGTGGGATGGGGCAAGGAATCCAGTGACACGTGGTCCCAGGGGTGGCCCAATGTCCAGCTTGATGGTGGCGATCCCAACCGACCAGCAGAGGGGGGCCGCAGGAGAAAGAATCAGGAAGGACGGCCATGCTGCCCAGACCAGCATGGAACACAAATGCCAGGAAGTGATGTCAAAAGGGCGGTACGCGTTTTGGAGTCGATCGGCATGAAGAAGGAGCCAATCGACGCTCCAAAACGCGTACCGTCCTTTTGACATCACTTCCTGGCAATTGTGTTCCACGCTGGTCCGGGCAGCACGGCTGTCCTTCCTAGTTCTTTCTCCTGCGGCCCCCCTCTGCTGGTCAGTTGGGATCTCCACCATCACGCTGCACATTGGACCACCCCCGGGACCACCTGTCACTGGATTCCTTGCCACATCCCATGATGAGCCTGGTTGATTTTAATGCTACTAAGTGCATTTTTATTCTTTGGCAATACAAGTCTTTGTTTTATGCACTTAGAGGTGCCTTCTGTTTGTTTTCTTTGTACCAGTGACAAATTCGAAGAAGAAGGATGGACATTTTTTCTCGAACAAACAAATTTCTAACAGTGTATGTGGTCTTCATTTGGTAAAGTCCATTAATTTCAAAATCAAATGTTAAAAGCAAACAAAATATTTTGAATGACATTTGAATATTCAGAGAATTTTTGTACAAATTGTCCTAAGAATTTTAGTTCAAAATTCTATCTATGGTCAGCTTTAGGGTGGTTCCACTCTCTCCTCCACTGTATCCAAGAAGACACCCTTGGACAGCACCCTGTGGAGATGATAATGTCAGATCGGCTTGTTGAGTTCAATTAACTTGCCTTAATTTGGCCATACACCAGTAAAATTTTAGGGTAAAATTAGAGTTTGTTTTTGACCCTGGTGACAGGAAAAATTGAAGGAACAAGACAAAAAATTCTTCCCGAAGAAACAAATTTGTAACGGTTTTTGTTCAGGGTATTAAATTCACTCCAAAATGAAATGTTAAAAGCAAACAAAAATTTTGCAGTGCTTCGAATCACATTCGCCAACTGAGAAATTTCATACGAGCGCTTGTTCGAAACACTTATGACCAGCTTGACAAATGAAAGCTTAACTCCAGTTGTAAACGGTTACAAAATTTTGGATTTTGGATTATACTTTAAAACTCAAAAAATCAAGCGGAGCTCTGTTTGAGACAACGCTCACACAATCACATTTATTAGTGATTTTTCCTGACATGGAATTGGATTGAAAGAAAACTCAAAAAATCTAAGAAAATATTAATTAATTAATTAAAGAAAATATTTTGGAAAAAAAATCTACAAAATTCTCATGAAATCCATGGAAAATGGATACACGTGGTAATCTTTGGAAATACATCACTGGTTGTGCTATATACTGTATATTTACATATATGCACAATGCATTTCTGTTCCTTTTCCGTGTCTCCTAGTGACACACCATGACCATCACAATGCCTGTTGGACATATTTAGGGGGATATAATTGGCCGTCCAGGCGTCGTGTGCCTCCAATAACTCTGCGGAGTGACACAGCCATAAAAGGCAATTCTTGGAATCGGCAGAAGCAGGTCATTGCTTAACACTTCTGTGACTTGAGCAAACACTAGATTAACCTCACTCCACCCCACAGTCCTCACTATTCACTTTCCATGAGAGTGCGGGGGTACTAAAATTAGTCTACTAGCTCTAAAAGGCAGCACCAAGCATGGACAGTCCTTTCCCAGGCTGGAACGCCTATGTAACAAATCTGGAAATACACTAAGACAATTCATGTATGAAGAAAGTGCACCAGACTAGACCAGACTTTCTCAACCTCCCTTAACCGGTTGCCGACTGCGCACAGTATATTTACTGCGGCAGTCAGCCCCGGCCAGGTAGAGTGACGTAGGTCTACGTCGTTCGCCTGTCTCTGGGTTTAGAGCCAATAGCGGGCGAGCGCGCAGCCGCTGGGGCACGCGCCCGCCTCGGCTCGTTCACGGAGGAGTGCGGGCGTGTGACCGGTGGACCCGATGTCCGCCGGTCACACTACGATCGTCGGTAGAGCGGGAGAGAGGCGGAGCGGCTTATGTAAACAAGCCGCCTGTCATTCTCCACTGTGTAAAAATGGAGATCAGACGGTTCTACTATGTAGAACCGTTGATCTCTGTTTTTACACTAGTAGCCATATCCCACTACAGTTAGAAAGCACGCCCCTAGGACACACTTAACCCCTCCCTCTCCAATACAGTTAACCCCTTCACTGCCAGTGTCATCTTTACAGTAACAGTGCATATTTATAGCACTGATTACTGCAGTAATGTTACTGGTACCCCCAAAAGTGTCAAAAATGTCAGTCAAGGGTCCGATCTGTCCGCCGCAATGTCGCAGTACCGCAAAAAAATCGCAGATTGCCGCCATTACTCGTTAAAAAAAAACACCAAAAATGACAAAAATCTTTCCCTTTGTTAGTAAACGCGATAACTTTTGCGCAAACCAATCAAAATACGCTTTTTGCGATTTTTTTTACCAAACATATGTAGCATAAAACAAATTGGCCGAAAATGTTAAAAAATTTTGATTTTTAAATTTTTTTCGGGGGGAATTTCATATAAAAAAAGTGAAAAATATTGTTATTTTTGCAAAATTGACGCTCTTTTTTTGTTTATAGCGCATGATCAAAAAAGCGCAGAGGTGATCAAATACCACCAAAAGAAAGCTCTGTTTGTGGGAAAAAAAGGACTTCAAATTCGTTTAGGTACAGCGTCGCACGACTGCGCAATTGTCTGTTAAAGTCACGCAGTAAAAAAATCGCAAAAAAACCCTGGTCAGGAAGGGGGTAAAATCTTCCGGGGCTTAAGTGGTTAAAGGGTAACTCCACTTTCGTGGGGGAAAAAATCAGCAAATAAAGAAAAAACAATATAGCTTATACAACAGTGACACAAATCATATTGTAATTGAATGTTATTGAAAATGACCTTTCCTTTTCAATCTGCAGCTGTTGTAATTTTCTGAAAATGCAATGCAATATGGCCGCCTGGAGCTGTTCTGTACACAGAATGTACACTGACCACACCCCCAGAAACATCATTTCCTGCTTGTGTGATTGGCTCACCAGTTTTCCCAGAAGTCTGCACTAAGTCAGATTTCTGGCATCCCCTGCAACAAAAATTTCATGTTTGGTGAGATACTCCCAATAGGAACATATCTAAAGGGATGCAGGCCCAGCAGATTTCCTCATTAGAGCCCTGCAGCTACTACAGCTGCTAGATAATGATGAAACCACTCCAATTTGACCCACTCAGCAAAGAGGAACAAACAATGATTTCTTCAGAATAACAAAAACTAGGAATCTACAACAAAGTTTATTATAATCCTTGCAATGTACAGAGGGGAATGTTTTTTTCTCAACAAAAGTTGAGTTTACGCTTTAACACTGAAAAACCATTAAAATAACTTTCTGTTGTTATGGAACCCCTGCTAAAAATTGTTCTATCTACAACTCATGATACATTTGTGTGATGGCCAATGGGATGAAGGTCCCTTACACTTGTGGTCATTGGAAAGAATTACCCCCTTATACCCTTGGTGATCCCCAATAAATTGGCTTCTCCAGGAGTTCCCTAGACCTAGAAATGATTTCAAGGCTTTCTCAAGCTTTTTATAATGGAGGAACCCTAAAAAAAATGTTCTAGGCTCATGGAACCCCTGCTAATATTTACTATATCTACAACTCACAGTACATTAGGATAATGGTCACTTTTTTTGTCTGCAGAATTCAACTTCAATCCTGAGTTTTCAGTGGCAGTGTGGTTTTCTGCCACTAGATGTCCTCAGTCAGCCAGCATCATTCAACCCACTTCTTTTGAGCCCAGGTCACCCTGGACCCTCCCCCATCCTGTAATTGGACAGAGAAAAGAGAAGAGACACTCCTATCAGCATGCTTCTTGTCAGCACATCAACCGGTTGGATCATTGTGCTGCTTCTTCCCCTCACACTGCAGCCCTGCTGTAAAGGGACTGCAAAAGTCTGATACCGGGTCCCATTCATATACCTACACTGCTTGTATTTAAAAAAAATAAATGTAATAATGCATTAATAATTACAGAGCTGTATGATACAGGATAGAGGGGGATGTGCGGTAAATATATCAGCCCCTTTCTTTCCTGAATGAACACAGTGAGCGATTGGTACTGATGACTCGTGTCTTTTGAGACCTCAAATTTCTTCATAAATCTTGGCCAAAATGTATTCTGCTACATGTCTGATAAAAATAAAATCCCAATAAGTGAATATTGATTCGTTTTCTGGGATGGGCAATCTGACACTAACTGACGCAGGGGGGAACTGACTAACTGACACTGACATCACCAGTGACACCAATACAGTGATCAGCGCTAATTCTATACACTGTCACTGTACTAATGACCCTGGCTGGGAAGGGGTGACATCTAGGGCGATTAGGGGCTTTACTGTGTGCCTAACAGTGTGTATTTTGTGCTTTACAGGGATAAGAAACAGAGAGATCGTTCTCTCTATACAGAGCTCTGTGTTGATTGCCAACACAGGGCTCTGGGCTGTGATTGGACACAGCCGATCAGCAGGTTCTGTCCCTGTAGTGCATGCCAACACGTGCAATGGAGTGCTATTCCACATGAATGGCACCACACGCACAGTAAAATGCGTTATGCTGCCTGTTAACATGCATTGCCCCCCCCCCCCAGTAGCCTATTGAAAATAATTGGCTGCCAATGCAACGAAACGATCCACAAATCAGATGTGCAGCAAAATGGTGTTACCTTAGTGCATTGGAGTGCTGCTCTAAACGATCGACACCGCCTGTGTGTTAAAGCGTCTTATGTTGCACGGTAACACGCACTGCAATAAAAAGTAATCCACTTTTGTCGAGAAAATAAAAACATTCCCTCTGGGTGATCTCTGTACATTGCAGGGATTATAACAAACTTTGCTACAGATTCCTTCCTTTTGTTATTCTGAAAAACAGCTTTCTTTGTCTGTGTCCATGTGCTATGTGAATGTGAATGGGAGTGATTTTATCATTTTCAATCAGCTGCTGCACTTGCAGCGTTCTAATGAGGAAAGTGGCAGGGTCTGTGTTCCTTTAGACAAGATTTCCCTTTGGGAGTATCTCACCAAAAAAAATGAAATTTTTGTTGCAGGGGATGCCAAATGTATGACTTGTATCTTAGTGCAGACTTCTGGGAAAATGAGTGAGCCAATCACACAAGCAGGTTTTGACATTTTCATTGCGGGGGGGGGGGGGCGCTCTGTACCCCCTCTGTGTACAGTAGGCCTCCAGATTCAGGGCCGCTGATAAGGCAGTACAGCTAGCCCTCCTGTACCGGACCCAGGCCCCATCAGTTCAAAAGGGGGGGCTGGGTACCTGCCGAGCAGGAGCAATGCTGTACTGCCTTTTGCCAACTCTTGTGGCTCCCCCTGCAGCTATTCTTGCTTATCCTCCTTGTTCTTCCTCCGGCTGCACTGCAGGGCGATTGGTATCTGCGTCCCCACCCCCCTGCTGTCCAGGACTCCCTGTGTGCCCCCCTCCCTGTGGCATTGCCAGCTTCCCTCCTCTCCAGCCAGCAGCTGCTGAGGGCACACAGGGAGATGATTCAGGATGGGGGGGGGGGGGGGTGTGCGGTAAATATGTCCTATTTATCAGCCCCTTCCTTTCCTGAATGAACACAGTGAGCGATTGGTACAGATGACTCACTTGGGTTGATTTACTAAAGGCAAATAGACTGTGCACTTTGCAGAGTGCATTTGCTCCAGAGCTTAGTAAATGAGCAGAAGCTCTGCTGACTTCCATCATCCAATCATGTGCAAGCAAAAATATGCTGTTTTTTTTTATTATTTTCCTTGCATGCGATTGGGTACTCTTTGTAAAGTGAGGCTTTACCTCATTTACTAATCTCTGGAGCAACTGCACTTGCAGAATGTAACTCAGAGTGCACAGTCTATTTACCTTTAGTAAATCAACCCCACTGTGTCCATTCATCACTGAAGCATAGTAATATGTGTTAACTATGCTTCAGTTTGTGATTGAACAGGAAGCCTCAAAGCGCTTCCCAGTCATTCACTGTTCAGTGCAGCTGAGGCTGCAGAGAAAGGGACTGGGGGAATCTTTGTCCTCAGTCTCAAATGTATGACATTAGAGGTCTGTTTAGGCCCCAGATAATTCACCAAAAGCCCCCCAACAAGGCTGTTAAAATAATTTATAAAAAAAGGGGGGTGGGGGACTTGTCAGGTAGGCTGTACGGGGCCTTATGAATTCTAACCGCAGTTCTGTCCAGATTTCCATATTGCATTGCATTTTACAGAACATTACAGAGCTCCATGAAAGTTGAATTACCCTTTAAGGCAGCCTGGTAATAATAATGGGCTGCTAATGCACCAAAACATCCTTAAAATGATATGCACAGACACTATGGCTCATCGCAGCTCATGGCAACACATCCTTTCCTGGATGAACACAGTGAGCAATTGGCCGATCACTCACCGTGTCCATTCATCACTGAAGCATAGTAATATGTGTTTACTATGCTTCATTTTGCGATTTGACAGGGAGCCTCAAAGCGCTTCCCATTCATTCACTGTTCAGTGAAGCCGAGGCTGCAGAGAAAGGGACTGGGGAATCTGTGTCCTCAGTCTCAAATGTAAGACATCAGAAATCAACCCCACTGTGTCCATTCATTGCAGAAGCATCAAAATTTGTGTTTACTATGCTTCATTTTGAGATTGAACAGGGAGCCTCAAAGTGCTTCCCATTCATTCACTGTTCAGTGCAGCTGAGGCTGCGGAGAAAGGGACTTGGGGGGATCTATGTCCTCAGTCTCAAATGTAAGACATCAGAAATCAACCACACTGTGTCCATTCATCACGGAAGCATAGAAATATGTGTTTACTATGCTTCATTTTGAGATTGAACAGGGAGCCTCAAAGCGCTTCCCATTCATTCACTGTTCAAAGCAGCTGAGGCTGTGGAGAAAGGGACTTGGGGGGATCTATGTCCTCAGTCTCAAATGTAAGACATCAGAAATCAACCACACTGTGTCCATTCATCACGGAAGCATAGAAATATGTGTTTACTATGCTTCATTTTGAGATTGAACAGGGAGCCTCAAAGCGCTTCCCATTCATTCACTGTTCAAAGCAGCTGAGGCTGTGGAGAAAGGGACTGGGTGATCTATGTCCTCAATCTTAAATGTAAGACATCAGAAGTCAACCCCACTATGTCCATTCATCACTGAAGCACAGTAATATGTGTTTACTATGCTTCATTTTGAGATTGAACCAGGGGCCTCAAAGCGCTTCCCATTCATTCACTGTTCAAAGCAGCTGAGGCTGCGGAGAAAGAGATTGGGGGATCTATGTCCTCAGTCTCAAATGTAAGACATCAGAAATCAACCCCACCGTGTCCATTCATCACTGAAGCATAGTATTATGTGTTTACTATGCTTCAGTTTGTGATTAATCAGGGAGCCTCAGAGTGCATTTGAACCTTATTAGTGCCTTGATATAAGAACACCTAACCGTATAAACATATTTAAAGTCTAAAAAATATAAAAAAAAAACAAAAAATAAATAAAATCCAATATAAAGCCACCAGAATTGTGCCAACTGAATGTGCATTGCCTTAGTGCATTGGAGTTTCATTCGAAAGGAATGGCATTGCGTCAGCGCAGGGTAACGCGTGTTGCCTGATCGATGCTGCAGCTACCGTTGCAAGGAAATTGCTTGATCGCAGCCTCCGAGGGGTTAAACCGCACAGACAAATTAAAGCAAACTTTCTCAAACAAACATCTGCTCCATCGCCCTCTCTCTCTGTTTCCCCGCCAAGAATCCTCGTATGCTGCAGATTAATTTTCAGAGTCCGGCAACTTCAACATCCTCCGTTCCTGGGGGGGCGCGGAACGCGCAGGTAGTACCGCCGTCCGCACTCAGCCCGACGTACATCAATGCTTCTCCTTTCATGTGTCACAGCAAGCAGAGGAGAGAAGATTTTATTCTATTTCTATTACACATCTTCTTCTACTCTGCTTCACTTATTTCTACCGCCTTCACCAACTCTCTCCAACAATTTCCAGAGGGAAAAGAACCATTCACATCGGTTGCTGAAGGAGCTTACAATCTAATGTCCCTCTATGATCAAAGTCAGATTGGATGGAAGGCAATTATCTCAGTAGGTTTATTTTATTTTTATTTTTATCCCTTTTTTTTTTTTTTTGTCTGTTTGTCTGGAGGGAGTCTATTCCACATTTTCACAGCTCTTACTGTGAAGAAACCTTTCCGTGTTTGGAGACTAAATCTGTTTTCCACTAGATGTAAAGCTGGACCAAGCTGTCCAGCAACAGTGAAAGTTACAGGGGTTGGGACAAACCATTTAACATTGCCTGGGTTGGGGTGGGCCAAGCTGTCCAGCACCAGTGACAGTTACAGGGGTTGGGACAAACCATATAGCATTGCCAGGGGTGGACCAAGCTGTCCAGCAACAGTGACAGTTACAGAGGTTGGAACAAACCATGTAACATTGCCTGGGGTGGACCAAGCTGTCCAAAAACAGTGACAGTTACAGGGATTGGGATAAACCATGTAACATAGCTGTGGATGGACCAAGCTGTCCAGCACCAGTGACATTTACAGAGGTTGGAACAAACCATGTAACATTGCCAGGGGTGAACCAAGCTGTCCAGCACCAGTGACAGTTACAGGGGTTGGGACAAACCATGTAACATTGCCTGGGGTGGACCAAGCTGTCCAGCAACAGTGACAGTTACAGGGGTTGGGACAAACTATGTAAAATTGCCTGGGGTGGACCAAGCTGTCCAGCAACAGTGAAAGTTACAGGGGTTGGGACAAACCATGTAACATTGCTGGGGGTGGACCAAGCTTTCCAGCACCAGTGACAGTTACAGGGGTTGGGACAAACCATGTAGCATTGCCGGGGGTGGACCAAGCTGTCCAAAAACAGTGACAGTTACGGGGGTTAGGACAAACCATGTAACATTGTCCGGGGTGGACCAAGCTGTCCAGCACCAGTGACAGTTACAGGGGCTGGGACAAACCATGTAACATTGCTGGGGGAGAACCAAGCTGTCCAGCATCAGTGACAGTTACAGGGGTTGGGACAAACCATGTAGCATTCCTGGGGTGGACCAAGCTGTCCAAAAACAGTGACAGTTACAGGGGTTGGGATAAACCATGTAACATAGCTGTGGATGGACCAAGCTGTCCAGCACCAGTGACAGTTACAGAGGTTGGAACAAACCATGTAACATTGCCAGGGGAGGACCAAGCTGTCCAGCACCAGTGACAGTTACAGGGGTTGGAACAAAGCTTGT
Organism: Pelophylax lessonae; assembly: GCF_965119305.1. Lineage (NCBI taxonomy): Eukaryota > Metazoa > Chordata > Amphibia > Anura > Ranidae > Pelophylax > Pelophylax lessonae. The sequence goes on from NC_138768.1 coordinate 853,987,935, forward strand.
AACATTGCCAGGGGAGGATTAAGCTGTCCAGCAACAGTGACAGTTACAGGGGTTGGAACAAACCATGTAACATTGCCTGGGGTGGACCAAGCTGTCCAGCAACAGTGACAGTTACAGGGGTTGGAACAAACCATGTAACATTGCCAGGGGTGGGTAGGGACACTTACAACAGTCAGCTTTTATTGATAAGAAGAAGAAACAAATAGCTGTATAAAAGAAGCTGGGCTTTAATTAATGTAAATTATATTTTTAATTTATGTGTTTCTTACTGAAAGTCCATATAATACTATATTTTAATCTCAGACTACCTTGACCACTGAGCAACACCCTATGGGGCTGTCACCCTATTGTAGGAAATGGAAAAAAAACAGATCTACTGGCAGGATGAACAGATGATTAACACTACATGTCCATCATGTCCCTATCCACCGGGTGACACCCTTTTAGGGAGTTGTAACCCTACTATGGCAAATCGAAAATAACAGGTCTACTGGCAGGATCAACAGATAATTTCCACCACTAGGTTGATTTACTAAAGAGAAATTGACTGTGCAACTTTGCATGTGTAGTTCCTCCATAGCTTAGTAAATGAGGGGAAGCTCTTCTGACTTCCATCGTCCAATCACATTCAAGCACAAATGCAATTTTTTTTTCTTTGCATGTGATTGGCTAATCTTTGCAATGTGAAGTTTCACCTAATTTGCCAAGCTCTGGAGCAACTGCCCTAGCGGAGTGTGCAATGGGGGCTATTTACTAAAACTCAAGAGTGCAAACTCTGGTGCAGCTGTGCATGGCAGCCAATCAGCTTCTAACTTCAGCTTGTTCAATTAATCTTTGACAATGAAACCTGGAAGCTGATTGGTTTCTATCACAGTCAAAAGAAAATGACCGCACTCAGGATCGTAATGAAAGCATCGAAGTCTTCATTCCTCACCACAAGTAAAATGTAGACAGTACATCACAGGAACATGCAAAGGTTGACGCGTTTCACGATACTGAAGATCGCTTACTTATTCCTCACCACAAGTAAAATGTAGACAGTACATCACAGGAACATGCAAAGGCTGACGCGTTTCACAATACTGGAGATTGCTTACTCGATCGCTTACTCGCTTATGAGTAAGCGATCTTCAGTATCGTGAAACGCGTCAACCTTTGCATGTTCCTGTGATGCACTGTCTACATTTTACTTGTGGTGAGGAATAAGTAAGTGATCTTCAGTATCTTGAAACGTGTCAACCTTTGCATGTTCCTGTGATGTACTGTCTACATTTTAATTGTGGTAAGCGATCTTCAGTATCGTGAAACGCGTCAACCTTTGCATGTTCCTGTGATGTACTGTCTAAATTTTAATTGTGGTGAGAAATAAAGACTTCGATGCTTTTATTAATATCCTGAGTGCGGTCATTTTCTTGTGACTGTGAAGTTCTTTGGATGGCGGATCCGACTCGCACCAGGAAATTTTGTCTCACCTGAGCGGCTTTTCTTTGCTAGAATCTGATTGGTTTCTATGCAGAGCTGCACCAGATTTTGCACTCAAGTTTTAGTAGATCAATCCCCATTGTCTATTTGCCTTTAGTAAATCAACCCTTACATGTCCATCTAAGGCTTACCCGTCTACCAGGTGAAAATGCTGCTGCATGATTTCACAGAGTTGTCACCCTATTACAGGAAGTGGAAATGAACAGATCTACTGGCAGGATCAGCAGATCCTAAAACTGTGTTGTAGGAGGTCTGAGAAAAGCAAAAACTGCTGTGTTTAATATTAGTCAGATTGCATTATATATAGCAACATTTCCGATTTTCCCGAAAATGAAACTTTAAGGCAAGGGTCTTCAAACTATGGCCCTCCAGTTGTTCAGGAACTACAATTCCCATCATGCCCTAGTCATGTCTGAGTTTTACAATGCCTCATGAGATGTGTAGTTCTGCAACAGCTGGAGGGCCGTAGTTTGAGGATCCCTGCTTTAAGGTGTAACTAAATACATTTTTTTCTTATTTGGATAGAATGGGGGGGACGGGTAATTGGAGAGGGCGGAGGGGGCTGTTAGAACCTTTGTGTGAAATTATTGCTGTCTGTGTCCCAGTTTGGGGGATTGATTCTCTCTAATTGTCCTGATCACCAATGTAAGGGGGAGCTAAATCCAACATTCTGAGTGGCCACCAGAACAGGAATAAAGGGGAAATCTTCCAATGGGGACAACTGTCCTTCCTTATTTTGCAAAGATATCCCCCTCACTTCCTGTTGGGTCTGCAGGACAGGAAGTGAAGGGAAATCTCCTTAACAGCAAACTCTATCTAAAATTAGAAAATAAATAAGAGGGTTTAGGAGACTTTAAAGAAATGTTCTGGTGGTGCTTAGAACAGCCAACCAGAATAAAGAGAGAAAAAAAAGAAATAATATTTTTCTCTTTAATGCTTCGAATAGGGATGCATAGTCTGCTGTGAGAGTTATATGCACAGTGACAACATTGGTGTCCCCATTCTGTCTACAGATATTATTTATGGTAATATTATTATTATTTTCTATAATGTTTTTTTCTTTGTTTTTGTTGGGGGTTTTCTGTGTTTTTTTTTTTTTTTTTTTTTTTTTAACAGATATAAACTACTTAGTAGTAAATAAAAGTTGCAAATTTCTTTACCAAAAAATATTGTGTTTACTTTTAATATCCAATCAGATTACAGGAAGCTTTTAATGACATAACAAAGTGTCAGGAAAGGCAGTGCTAAATTGTGTACGTTAAATAAAGTTTTTGTAAATCTACACTTTTTATTGGTTTATTGTATGCATCAAATGTATGCTTATTCATTAATTCATATTTTTTACATATACAGAATACATCAATTAATTATACAATTAAACCAAAATTATTTACACAGCTTTGATGTGTGAAATGTATATGTATTCATACATTTATTGGATGCATCAAATGTCCATTTATTATTATAATTATTATTATTATTTAGGATTGATATAGCGCAGTTTACGCAGCCCTTTACAACATTTATTCACATATTTGTATTATTTATATATATTGGATGCATCAAATGTATGTTTATTCGTATATTTGTATTATTTGTATACATTGGATGCATCAATTGTTTGTTTAATCACATTATGATATTATTCACTTCTATTGGCTGCACCAAATGTCAATTTATTGACCAATTTGTAATACATTTATTGGATGCGTGAAATGAATGTTTATTTATTTATTCGCATTACTTACATATATTGGATGTGTCAAATGTACTTTTTTATCACATATTTGTAATATTTGCATAGCCTAGATGCGTCAAATGTACGTTTTTACATGTATTTATATTGTTTATGCAGATTGGATGTGTCAGGTGGATGTTTAATCACCTATTTGTATTAAATTGGATGCACACATGTATGCTCATAGATTCCAATTATTTGTATTATATTGGATGTGACATATGTACGCTCATACATAGGGTGTATCCTAAATATTTTTACACCTGCATAAAATGAAGCATACACTAGCAGCGCTAATGTGTCTCAATGAACACATATGCATATATCCATAAACACAATAAGTGAATAGAAATCAAAGGATGGAAGAAAAAACACGTCCTTGGTGCTGATATAACACCACCTATAGACAGTGTATAAATGTACAGTCCCCATGCAAAAAGTCCAAAATACAGGAAATCCGGTACTCCAAGGTTAATATAGTGTCCACATTCATGCAACGTATGAAGTCTGTAAAAGTCCTGTGATGACGAAACGCGTAAGGACATGAGCACGCGGTCACCAAGGAAACCCCGGCGTCTGACGTCATACCCGGAAGCGAGTCGCCGTGGTACCAGGCGGCTCACTGGCAGTCACGGGGGAACATTCTACCGGACGCAGGTTTACCTTACCTTATCATTGATATGCGTTTTTACTTTTATTCTTTATGTGAGTGTAACTTTTGAAGGGTTTGGGAGGATTTTATTAATAAATCTGATCGTTACAAGATTACGCTATGAGTGTCTTGCTATATTTTCATGTCCATCTGGAAATATTGGTCTGAATCCTTCCTTATTTGGATGTGAGGGGCTGGTCCGCTTTGGGGTCTTCGGTATTTAGAGGAAAAGGCATCTCCTTTATTGGATGATGTGAGGGGCTGGTCCGCTTTGGGGTCTTCGGTATTTAGAGGAAAAGGCATCTCCTTTATTGGATGATGTGAGGGGCTGGTCCGCTTTGGGGTCTTCGGTATTTAGAGGAAAAGGCATCTCCTTTATTGGATGATGTGAGGGGCTGGTCCGCTTTGGGGTCTTCGGTATTTAGAGGAAAAGGCATCTCCTTTATTGGATGATGTGAGGGGCTGGTCCGCTTTGGGGTCTTCGGTATTTAGAGGAAAAGGCATCTCCTTTATTGGATATATATATAGGCTTATGGTCATACTGCCTCTGGTAAGTGTCCACTACCGTAGGGCATGCACAGCGGTGAGGTGGAGGCATCTTTTCACGTTTCATGCATGATTGTGGACACTATATCAACCTTGGAGTACCGGATTTCCTGTATTTTGGACTTTTTGCATGAGGACTGTACATTTATACACTGTCTATAGGTAGTGTTATATCAGCACCAAGGACGTGTTTTTTCTTCCATCCTTTGATTTCTATTCACTTATTGTGTTTATGGATATATGCATATGTGTTCATTGAGACACATTAGCGCTGCTAGTGTATGCTTCATTTTATATGTCTATGCAGGTGTAAAAATATTTAGGATACACCCTATGTTTGATTTCTTTTTATATATAGCAGCAGCTCAGTACCCCCATCTAGAATTGTAGGGGGGATATCTCTCTTTTTAATATGTTAGTGCTGGGTGAGTGGGCCCTATTTATCAACTATCAGTATTTATACCCACTCCTTTCTTTAGATTCCCATTATTTATATACATTGGAGGTGACATATGTACACTCATAGATTCCCATTATATATATATTGGAGGTGACATATGTACACTCATAGATTCCCATTATTTATATATATTGGAGGTGACATATGTACGCTCATAGATTTCCATCATTTATATATATTGGAGGTGACATATGTACACTCATAGATTTCCATCATTTATATATATTGGAGGTGACATATGTACGCTCATAGATTCCCATTATTTATATATATTAGAGGTGACATATGTACGCTCATAGATTTCCATCATTTATATATATTGGAGGTGACATATGTACACTCATAGATTCCCATTATTTATATATATTGGAGGTGACATATGTACGCTCATAGATTCCCATTATTTATATACATTGGAGGTGACATATGTACGCTCATAGATTTCCATTATTTATATATATTGGAGGTGACATATGTACACTCATAGATTCCCATTATTTATATACATTGGAGGTGACATATGTACGCTCATAGATTCCCATTATTTATATATATTGGAGGTGACATATGTACACTCATAGATTCCCATTATATATATATTGGAGGTGACATATGTACACTCATAGATTCCCATTATTTGTATATATTGGAGGTGACATATGTACACTCATAGATTCCCATTATATATATATAGGAGGTGACATATGTACGCTCATAGATTCCCATTATTTATATATATTGGAGGCGACATATGTACGCTCATAGATTCCCATTATATATATATATATTGGATGTGACATATGTACACTCATAGATTCCCATTATTTATATATATATTGGATGTGACATATGTACGCTCATAGATTCCCATTATATATATATATATTGGATGTGACATATGTACACTCATAGATTCCCATTATTTATATATATATTGGATGTGACATATGTACGCTCATAGATTCCCATTATTTATATATATATATATAGGAGGTGACATATGTACGCTCATAGATTCCCATTATTTATATATATATTGGAGGTGACATATGTACGCTCATAGATTCCCATTATATATATATATATATATATATATATATATAGGAGGTGACATATGTACACTCATAGATTCCCATATATATAGGAGGTGACATATGTACACTCATAGATTCCCATTATTTATATATATATTGGAGGTGACATATGTACACTCATAGATTCCCATTATATATATATATAGGAGGTGACATATAAACGTTGATTCCCACCTGTAGGAACCCATAAATGTCACACGTTGAATCTCTAAACTAAAATAGTTTTTAATCATTTTTTTAACCCCACTAGACATGAGACTGGCACAGCCTTCTGCCTTCCCATTAACCCTAAACAAGCTGGGGGGGGGGGCTTATTTACTAAAGGCTCAATAAATCAGGATATCAGGTTCAAACAGGTTGAGGGAAAATAGATTTATTTAGGAATTTCCCAATGGCTGATGTGTAAAAAATAAAGATTGAAGTGAGTTTGTTACATAGGAAGCCACATGACAGCGTGACACTTCAGATATACGTCCTACTCACTGTTCTGTAAGCGCTGATTAGTCAGAAGCAGAGCTCAGCGCCGAGGATTACCCATCGCCCCTCTGCGCCCACTCATTTCTTTGCAGCATTAGAGTTGGCAGAAGAAAGGTACAATATCTAATTAGTGACCTGCCGCATGCACAAGTCCTCCTTTTTTTTTTGTGGAGTGATTTCATTAAAATGATCTCAGAAAAAGAAACATAGAGGGGCTTATTTACTAAACTTACACCAAACTAGCAACAAAGGCAATCTTCATAAAAGGGGAAGTGATTAATAAGGACTGTGCAATACTGTGCTAGGGGAAGGCAGTTTTTGCAAATCCAAAGGGGTTGACTTACTAAAGGCAAACAGACTGTGCACTTTGCAAAGTGAAGTTGCTCCAGAGCTTACTAAATGAGCAGAAGTCCTGCTGACTTCCATCATCCAATCACATGCTAGCAAAAATGCTGTTTTTTTTATTTGTTTTTTTATTTTTGTTGTTTTTTTTTTTTAATTATCCCTGCATGTGATTGGTTATTCTTGGTTATAATTTTTAATTATCCTTGCATGTGATTGGTTATTCTTGGTTATAATTTTTAATTATCCTTGCATGTGATTGGTTATTCTTGGTTATAATTTTTAATTATCCTTGCATGTGATTGGTTATTCTTGGTTATAATGTTTAATTATCCCTGCATGTGATTGGTTATTCTTGGTTATAATGTTTATTTATCCCTGCATGTGATTGGTTGTTCTTGGTTATAATGTTTATTTATCCCTGCATGTGATTGGTTGTTCTTTGTTATAATTTTTAATTATCCTTGCATGTGATTGGTTGTTCTTTATTATAATTTTTAATTATCCTTGCATGTGATTGGTTATTCATGGTTATAATTTTTAATTATCCTTGCAGGTGATTGGTTATTCTTTGCAAAGTGAAGTTTTTACCTCATTTACTAATCACTGGAGCAACTGCACTTTCAGAGTGTAATTGCAGTTTGCAAAGTGCACAGTGATTATTAAATCACCCCCCAAATGTCACCTATGGGAAAATTTAGCAATTTCTAATACTTTTGAATTTATGCTTGCCTTGCAGATTAAAGGACATTGGAAAATAAGTTTATTTAAAATGCTTTAATAATAATTCTATTTTGCTATTTAAACATTATTTGGTATACTTAAAGTGGGGGCATATATTTGAACATAACATATATATATAGATATGTAAAAAACAGACAAAGGTTTGGATTTATCCTTCATTTTATGGATAGTGTAGGACCCACTGATAATGGGGTACTACTTTGACGCAGTGGTAGGCTTAAGCACAATATGGCCATATGGTGTGACCAAATCCCCATTTTTACTCATTTTGATCAGGTCTCAGTAGCCTTGTAATATTTGAAAGTTACTCCTTTTGTATGTGTGCGCAATCCTCTGTAGTTTTCTATCTATCTATCTATCTATCTATCTATCTATCTATCTATCTATCTATCTATCTATCTATCTATCTATCTATCTATCTATATTAAATAAGAAAATATATATATGTAAAAAAATAAAAAAAGAAAATATATATATATATATATATATATGAAAAAAATATATATATATATAAGAAAAAGAAAATATATATATATATATATATATATTATATATATATATATATATATATATATATATATATATATATATATATATATATAAAAAAAAAATAAAAAAAATAATAAAAAAAAATATATATATATGTGTGTGTGGGTGTGTGAATCTGACTTTCACAGCTGGCGAATCTGTTCAAAGTGTTTTAATATACAGCCAATGATTTACCACCACTGAACACTCAGCGAACGTCCCATTGGCTGTTTTAGAAATATGCCTCTTAGTGAACGCAGGTCATTGGTTAACTGCTGCATGCACCAACATTAGTTCAATCCCGTTGTATATTATTCTAGTATACGGATGCATACAGTTGGGGCTTATTTATGAAGCAGTGACATTCACCAAGCATTGACTGCTGGTGAATCTACCTGTTGTAATATATATATATATATATATATAATGATTTACTGCCAGTGAATGTTTGGCGAACGTCACATTTGCGACTTCATAAATACGCCCCTAAGTGAACGCAGGCTCTTGTATGTCATTAGTTGACTGTTACATTCACAAACTTTAATTTTTATGCAATGGCACCTTATTCTGGATACCTACAGTTGTATCTTATAAATAAAGTGGTGAATGTGACATTTACCAAACATTCAATGCTGCAGAATCTTTGCGTTTTATTATACTTTTAATGATTTACCACCAGTGAGTGCTTGGTGAATGTCACATCTGCAGCTTTTTAAATACCCCCCTCAGTAAATGCAGGTTATTTTATTTCATTAGGTAACTGTTGCATGCACAAACTTTAATTTAATGCAATTGCACCTTATTCTGGATACCTACAGTCGCATCTTATTTATAAAGTGGTGAATGTGACATTTACCAAACATTCACTGCTGCAGAATCTTTGCGGTCAATGTGTTTTATTATACTTTTAATGATTTACCACCAGTGAGTGCTTGGTGAATGTCACATCTGCAGCTTTTTAAATACCCCCCTCAGTAAATGCAGGTTATTTAATTTCATTAGGTAACTGTTGCATGCACAAGCTTTAATTCAATGCAATTAAACATTATTCTGAATTTCTATAATCGCATCTTATTTATAAAGTGGTGATTGTACCAAGCATTCACTGCTGGCGAATCTTCATGGTCTATGTGTTTTATTATACTTTTAAGGATTTAGCACCAGTGAATGCTTGGTGAATGCTCTCTACATTCAGAGCTTATTTATAAAGCAAATGTGTCAATTATCAAACATTCACCGCTGGCGAATCTTCCTGGTCAATGCGTTTCAATATATAATTAAAGATTTACCACCAGTGGATGCTTCATAAATTGTCCCATTTGTGGCTTTATAAAGAGGCATGCCCCATAGTGAGCGCAGGTCGTTAGCTAACTGCTTCATGCACAAGGTTCAATTTAATCATTCAAAAGGAAAAAAAAAAACAGAGGAGACTTACTATTTGTTAAAGTTTTCCCCCAATTAATTATATAAGGACAATAAATATTCAGCAAATAATTGCTTTTCACCATCTACTACCTCCCAAAGAACTTGTGTTCATTTTAGACTCAAAATCACAGGATATTAAAAAAAAAAAAAAAAGAATTTTTCCTTTACCTGATTGGGTGTTTAAAGTAAATGCAGGTTTGTAGGACGAGTTTAATACACCCAACCCTCTACAATCAGTACAAAGCAGATGTGGAGGGGTTTAAAATCAAACACTATAGTTATATACCGTATCTGAGAATATAGTTATATACCGTATCTGAGAATATAGTTATATACCGTATCTGAGAATATAGTTATATACCGTATCTGAGAATATAGTTATATACCGTATCTGAGAATATAGTTATAATGAAATACAAATTTTCTGTAGTAATTTTAGCAAGAAGCTACGAAGTATTTGAATCCCTAATACAAAAACCAAAAATAAAACACATGAGTAAATCGAAATACAAAGATAAAATACAAAAAAATAAATAAAACAATAAAACACAAAAAGGAAATAAAAATATTAAACAAATTGTTTAAATTATTTGTATAATTGTTTTTTTTTTTTTTTTTTGCTAACATTATTTTTTTCTTTATCAGAAGGAAACAAAATTGTATTTCCCTGTTACAAATTGCAATCCTAATTTCCTCCTAATAATCCCATGTATAGATAGATTTTGATATTTACTATATTTATAAAATATCAGTTTTTCTTTTATAAAATACAACTCACCTTTTCTAAATGCCAGAAACAATCTGCAAAGCCAACTAAACCCCAGTAATTATGTAAAATGTAAATATGACACTATTTTATTGAAGTGTTTTCAATGCACCGATTCATTTTTCTTAGATTTAGAACAATTTATCATTTTAAACTTAAATTAATTATTTTTCAATTAAATAAAAAAACAAACAAACAAACAAACAAGATTTAAACTGTTATTATTCTAAAACTCCAAATAATCTACTAAATATTATAATAAAAAATAAAAAAGACTAAGTTACACTGCAGCAATCACATCAATAAAATTGTTGCATGCAATATAAAAAAATATATTAAATGTACAGTTTAAATACATTGCATTTTATAGACATCTACAGCAAAGACTTGGAATATTGAAAAGTAGAACTTACCCAAAAATAAAAATACAACTGCAGAGAGGAGGGCAAGGAAAAAAAATGATATGTGCCAATTTTTCAAAGCACTTTAAATTCAAAGATTTCTTGAGCATTTTTATAGTATAAAATTTGGCTTGGTCCCCACCCCCAGAGACCTGCCTCTTATGAATATTCAAGATGTTTAGAAGATGGCATCAGATGAAGGGTGGGGGGGGTGGGGGGGGTCATTCTTAGTCAACCAAAGCCCCCTCCCCCTCGGAGGTATGAGTATGCATATTTCCATTAGGCTGGAGACTTTTTTCTGTTAGTTTCCTTATCACTTTTTGACTCTTTTCTCCTCTCCAGCTTGTTAAAAGAAGGCTCCAATTTGAGTTATCAGATATCTCCGTCCCCCCACCCTCCTGTTCTCCCCCCTCCTCTTGCTCCTTGCAGGAACAGTCTGAAAGGAACTGGAAATCAGTGGTGTTCTGCTGAAGGAAAGGAGAGGGGGTACAATACTTTATCAAGTTACACGCAAAGGGCTTAAGCAAATTTTGTCTGCATGGACTTCTGACAGCTAAAGGGGGGGGGGGGGGCTACCAAGAAAAGAGGGGGAGGTGGTGGATATTCCGGGGATTGGAGGGGGGCTGCTGCTCCTTGGACTTGCTCTATGATAATATAAACATTGGTAATAGTGGCTTGTTGTAGTTAGCAGCTACTGGTAAACTATCCGGGAGGTAGGTACTAATATTTATAAATGCTTAAGTAGAAGGGGAAGTAGACGGCCAGGCTAGAGGGAAAAAACTACTATGTGGGTTCAAATTGGAGGCTACTGGTAATCTATATAAGGGGAAAGGTTTATTAATGATTAGGTTATATAGTAGGGGGTACCCAGGATAGAAGGAAAACTACACAATGTGAGTGAAAATTGCAGGGCACCTACTTGGCTGCCAAGGGTCTTATAATCTGGGGAAGGGGAAGTAGACGGCCAGGCTAGAGGGAGAAAACTACTACGTGGGTGCAAATTGTAGGCTACTGGTAATCTATATAAGGGGAAAGGTTTATTAATGATTAGGTTATATAGTAGGGGGTACCCAGGATAGAAGGAAAACTACACAATGTGGGTGAAAATTGCAGGGCACCTACTTGGTTACTGGTAATCTAGGGGAAAGGTAGGTGTTTATGAATGACTAGATTATATAGTAGGGGGTATCCAGGACACAAGGAAAACTACACAATGTGGGTGAAAATTGCAGGGCACCTACTTGGCTGCCAAGGGTCTTATAATCTGGGGAAGGGGAAGTAGATGGCCAGGCTAGAGGGGAAAGGCTACTATTTGGGTGCAAATTGCAGGCTACTGGTAATTTATATAAGGAGAAAGGTGGGTGTTTACGAATGACTAGTTTATATAGTAGGGGGTACCCAGGATAGAAGGAAAACTATACAACGTGAGTGAAAATTGCAGGGCACCTGCTTGGCTACTGGTAATCTATATAAGGGGAAAGGTAGGTGTTTATGAATGATTAGGTTATATAGTAGGGGGTACCCAGGATAGAAGGAGAACTGCACAATGTGGGTGAAAATTGCAGGGCACTACTTGGCTGCCAAGGGGCTTCTAATCTGAGTAATATATCATAACTTTATCTCTTGTCTATGGCACACCATTGGAGGTATATTTAAAGTCCCGTGTTCAATATATTCCTATTTCTGTCTAATTTGCATAATAGGGATGGTGCATACACACGGGACACTGAGATGGTCGTCTATACCTAGCAGGTAGGTAGTAGGACTCCCTTGCAAACTCTTGCAGGGGAGTGATCAGGGTACACAATCTGATATGTATAGAAACCCCTAGGGCTGGGGGCTAGCAATTTGATGCAAGTGGCAGTTAAATATATTAGCGAAACTTAAGAGCTTAGGCACATTTTGTCTGCATGGACTTCTGACAGCTAACGGGGGGGGGGGGGGTGGTTGGGGGCTACCAACAAAAGAGTGGTGGATATTCTGGGAATTGGAGGGGGGCTGCTGCTCCTTGGACTTGCTCTATGATAATATAAACATTGGTAATAGTGGCTTGTTGTAGTTAGCAGCTACTGGTAAACTATCCAGGAGGTAGGTACTAATATTTATAAATGCTTAAATAGAAGGGGAAGTAGATGGCCAGTCTAGAGGGAAAATTCTACTATGTGGGTGCAAATTGCAGGCTACTGGTAATCTATATAAAGGGAAAGGTAGGTGTTTATGAATGTCCAGGGCTTTTTTTCAGCTGGAACTTGGTTGAACTCAGTTGCACCACCTTTGGCTCAGGTTCTTTGCTACCTGCTCACCACTATCACTTGTAAATACAGGGGTCTGGCTTCTGTATTTACAAGTGACAGCTTGTCTCGCAATGGCTTCCATAGATCTGATCTCCTGAGTGGCTCCCACTGAGTGCAGGATCAAGACAAGGGAGATGCAGGTGCCCGGGGTGCAGTGGGGATGCGGACACTCCTACTGGATGATCTCCCTGCAAGCGAGAGAGGCAGAGCCACCCACAGTGTGCAGAGAGGTACTTAGAGAAGAAGACGGGTGAAATTGAGATGTGGATGGGGGGTGAAGAGGTAAGCAACTGTGGAAGAAGGCTAAGCTCTGCACTCTTTGTGTAGTGCACCCCTGAACTCTGCACTCTGTGTGTAGTGCACTCCCGAACTCTGCACATGGAGCACCCCTAAACTCTGCACTCTGTGTGTAATGCACTCCCGAACTCTGCACATGGAGCACCCCTAAACTCTGCACTCTGTGTGTAATGCACTCCCGAACTCTGCACATGGAGCACCCCTAAACTCTGCACTCTGTGTGTAGTGCACTCCCGAACTCTGCACATGGAGCACCCCTAAAATCTGCACTCTGTGTACAACCCCACCAAACTCTGCACTCTATACATAATGCACTCCTGGTATTTAATGCCACTTTAAGACCCTCCCACTGTTATTGAAATTTGACCATACCCACTATTTGATGCAGTTTGGAAGGTGTATGTGTCGGGGGGGAGGGGGTTTTGGGATGGTTGTGGTTGAGTTCCTGCACCTATTTTCTGAGAAAAAAGCCTTGAGTAGGGGTAATATGTACCCAGGATGAAAGGCAAACCAAACCGTTTGGTTGAATTTTGCAGGGCACCTACCTAGTTGCCAAGCGACTTCTAGTCCAGGTACTGGGGATGGTGCAGACACAAGGGACACTAAGAAGGTCTTCTATATCTGGCAGTAGACAGTAGGACTTTCCTGCAAACCCCTGAGGGCTGGAGCTTGCAATTTGATGCAAATGGCAGTTAAATACATTAGGACATCTATCATTTTATTTATTTTCCTTTGACATTTGATAATAAAAGCATTATCAATAATAGTGAGTTGCCGTAGCTAGCACCCACAGGTAATATATACAGGGTGGTAATGTTTATAAATATAGTTATATACTGTAGCATAGGGTAGAAGGAAAACTACATGATTTGGGTGGAAATTGCAGGGCACCTACCTGGCTTCCAAGGGACTTCTAATCTAGGGATGGTACAGACACAAAGGACATTGAGATGGTCACCTATACCTGGTAGGTAGGTAGGTAGATAGGTAGGTAGCAGGATTTTACTGCACACCTGGGAGCTTGCAATTTAATTCATAAGACAGTTAAATATATTACAAAAATGTGTACTTTATTAATTTGCCTTTTGCATTTGATGATACAAGTTCTTTACAAAGTGACTTGCCATACTTGTGTAGGTAGTAATAACTATCAATAATTAGGTTATATAGTGGGAGCAGTAGGTACCCAGGATGAAAGGAAAACCACAACATGTGGGTAACAAAATGCAGGGCACCTACCTAGCTGCTAAGAGGCTTCTAATCTGGATACTAGGGATGGTGCAGACACAAGGGATACTGAGCTAGTCAGCTACACTTGACAGGTAGGTAGTAAGACTTTCATGTAAACCCTTGGGTGAATAGGGTACAAAATCAATAGAAACCCATTAGGGCTTGGAGCTTGCAATAATGTCAGTTAAATTAGCAAATCTACTTCATATTATTTATTTGTCTTTGGCACAGGTATTGCTATATGATAATATATTATTGTGACTTGCCATAGATATCACCCACTGGTTATCTATATAGGTGGTAGGTGTTAATGTTTATACTGTAAATTACTAGCTTATATAGCATGGAGTAGAAGGAAAAGCACACAATGTGGGTAAAAATTGCAGGGCACCTACCTAGCTGCCAAGTGACTCCTAATCTAGGGATGGTACAGACACAAGGGACACTGAGATGGTCACCTAGACCTGACAGGTAGGTAGTAGGTCTTTCCTGCAAACTCTTAAGGAAGGGGAGCTTGCAGTTTTAATGCATATGGCAGTTAAATATTAAAAAAAATGTAATTTAATGTATTTGATAATACAAGCTCTATACATAGTGCCTTGCCATACTTAGCACCTACTGGTAATCTATATAGGGGGTATGTGTTATTATCTATAAATAATTAGGTTATATAGTAGGGGCAATAGGTACCCAGGATGAAAGGAAAATCACAACATTTGGGTGAAAAAAATGCAGAGCATCTACCTAGCTGCCAAGGGGCTTCTAATCTGGATACTAGGGATGGTGCAGACACCTGGTGGTTGGACTTTTCTGGAAACCCCTGAGGACTGGGATCTTTTAATCTGATTCATATTGCATTTAAATATTCCAGGAAACCTCCAACATTTATTTGCCTTTGGCAAAAAAAAAAAAAAAAATGCTATATAATAATACAAGCTCTATTATCTATGACTTGCTATAGTTAGTATCTACTGAAAATCTATATGAGGGTGGATATTATTGTTTACAGATGATAAGGTTATAAAGCAAGGGGTACCCAGGATAGAAAACAAAAACAAAAACTATTTGGGTGAAAATTCCAGGGCACCTACCTAGCTGCCAAAAGGCTTCTAATTTGAATACTAGGGATGGTGCAAACACAAGGAACACGTAGAAGGTCATCTATATCTGGCTGGTAGGTAGTAGGACTTTCCTGCAAACCCTTGCAATTTGATGCTAATGGCAGTTAAATATATTGGGACATTTTCTTTTTAATTTGTTTTCTTTTGGCACCGGAATGGCTATGTGATAATATAAACTCTATTTATAGTCACTTGCCATACTTATCAGCTGCTGGTAATCTATATGGGGTAGGTGTTAGGGTTTATAGATGACTAGGTTATATATAGCGGGTGTTGTAGATAGTCAGGAGATAAGGAAAGCTCCATCATTTGAGTTGAAAATTGCAGGGCACCTACCTGGCTGCCAAAGGGCTTCTAGGTACCAGGTTTGGTCAAGGGACACTGAGACTGTCACCTATAGCTGGAAGGTAGGTAGTAGGACTCCTCTGCAAATCCACAAGTGATCAGAGCATATATATATATATATATATATATATATATATATATATATACAGGGCTTTTTTTCTCCGAAAATAGGTGCAGGTACTCCCCTCTTCTAAGTCAACCCTTGTCTCCACCCACCTACCCACCTGCGAGCGCTGTCCTTTGGTTCCACCCTCTGCCACCCACCAGTACCCCCCCCCCCTTTTAGAGAATACAGAACCAAGTATCATGATGTGGTTATAGGTAATTTGTATGGAATTTGTTAATGATAACTAGAAAAGCAGTAAAATAGATCCCCTGGAATCAGCAACAATAGACCCCACCCCCCAACAATAGATCCCCCTCAGCAACAATAAATCTTCCCCTGCAACAACCCCCCCCCCCCCCCAATAAATCCTCCCCTGCAACTATAGACCCTCCCCAACAACAATAGCCCCCCAGCAACAATAGTTCCCCCAAGCAACAATAAATCCTCCACTTCAACAATAGCCCCACTCACAACAAAATGCCCTCCAGCAACAATAGATTCACCCCAGCAACAATAGATCCCCCAGCAGTCAGCATCAATAGGCCCTTCTACTCACCCCACTGACCCCCAGCACCCTTTGCCATTGCATACATTTAGACTGGAGGTGCCGGAACTGCGTTCCCCCGCGTTCCCGCTGAAAAAAAGCCCTGCATATGTATATACATACACACACATATATATATATTAGGAAAACATAATTTTATGTATTTGCCATTGGCACAGAAAGCACTGTTAAGGGACTTGCCATAGGTAAAACCTGCTAGTACAGTGGTTCTCAACTCCGGTCCCCAGGACCCACTAACAGGCCAGGTTTGCAAGAAAACTGAAATACATCACAGGTGATATAATTTGCTGCTCAGTGATTGCAGTACTCTAGTCTGGATCTCCCCAAGGTAATACCTAATATCTGGCCTGTTAGTGGGTCTTGAGGACAGCAGTTGAGTACCACTGTGCTAGTAGATTCCCTGAGGAGTAGGTGCTAATATTAATAAATGACTAAGTCATATAGCAGGTGCAATAGATACTCAAAGCAGTAGGTACCCACCCAGGAACATTGACATAATTTAGGCGCAAATTGCAAGGCACCTACCTAGCTGCCAATGGGGCTCCTATTCTGAGTGCCAGCTTTGGTACAAACACAAGGGACACTGAAATGGTCAGCCATAGCTGGCAGGTGGGATGTAGGACTTTCCTGCAATTCTTTGCTTATGTCAGTTGTACATACAGTATTAGACCCGGACCACACTAGTGCGACTTGTCAGGTGACTTGTCAGCCTGACAAGTCGCGCTCCCTCGCGGTCCATTGACCGCTACAGGACCCGTTCTAATAGGAGCGACACAAGTTGCTCCGACTTAGAAAAAGGGTCCTGTACTACTTCGGGGCGACCTCGGAGCGACTTGCATAGACTTCCATTATGTGAAGTCCCTGCAAGTCGCTCCGAAGTCGTGGTGCATGGTAATGCACAAGTCGCCCCCGAAGTAGTAAGGAGTCGTGTCGCCTCAGTGTGAACCGACTCTTAAGGGATCTTCATTTTATTTCTTTTGATTGCTGATGAAAAAAATAAATAAGCAGATAGATGTATCTGTGCCTGACCTCAATCCTTCCATTACACAACACCTGGACCACATTCCCCCATCATGATATGTATTCTGCTGTAGCAATAGCGTTGTGTTATCTTCTCACTCCTCCCCATGAATTTAGCAGAAATGTATGCTTAAACTGCTGCAGCTCCCCAAATTCCTTGGAAATTAATGAAGTTTCACGACCAGAACACTTTTCGGGAGAAAATGTAATCTTTGCAGGTGATGGATGGAGCAGGGGGGAAAGAGTGGAAAATTTTGCAGGTGATGGGTGGAGCAGGGGGGAAAGAGAGGGATATTTTGCAGGTGGGGGGTGAAGGGCTTACACAGATGATGATGGGGTACATGGGCAGGGATTGGGGTACAAGGCCAATGTCACTTGGGGGGGACACTATGCTCTAGGGCAGAGGTGATCCGGGAAATGTTCTCCTACCTGGGAATCCATTGAACTTACCATGTATTTACAAATGATATTTTAAGATCATAGATCATGACTAAAGGTAGGTCATTAAAAAATATAGATAGAAATATTAGTAAATTATAAAATAGTAAGATGAAAGGAAGCAAGGTAGACATGTAGATAGATAGATAGATAGATAGATAGATAGATAGATAGATAGATAGATAGATAGATAGATAGATAGATAGATAGATAGATAGATAGATAGATAGATAGATAGATAGATAGATAGATAGATAGATAGATAGATAGATAGATAGATAGATAGATAGATAGATAGATACAGTGCCTTGCGAAAGTATTCGGCCCCCTTGAACTTTGCGACCTTTTGCCACATTTCAGGCTTCAAACATAAAGATATAAAACTGTAATTTTTTGTGAAGAATCAACAACAAGTGGGACACAATCATGAAGTGGAAGGAAATTTATTGGATATTTCAAAATTTGTTAACAAATAAAAAACTGAAAAATTGGGCTTGCAAAATTATTCTATCTCTTTGTATCCTCTCTATAACATATATGCTGTTTATTTAGTACTCTATTGGTGGGTGGAGAAATGTCAGTATTACCATGAATACTGTGTGTGTGATGGAGCAATGATAAATGTTAGCATTCTCCAGTGCTCTTGGTGTGCTGAGCTCTACACAGACCTGTTGGAGGGTCTATGAGCAGCGGAGGAGTGATTGTCTATATACAGCTGTGCGGAGGAGATAATGAGTTGTTAGAGCTACTAATGGGGTGATGGCCGTCACAGAGCGGTGTGATGTACGAAGGGGGGGTCTGTGTACTGTGCAGTGAGGGGATACAAATCTCATTGTGGCAAGAGGAGGAGGAGGGGTACACCTCTATAGAGAATGCACATCCCAGAGATATATCTATTATTATATAGTATCTATCATTATCCCTGCATCTCCTTCTTCTTCACTCTATTTCTATGCCACCCTTCCTATTATCACCTAGGTTTTGTTCTTCCCTTTCCTTTTCCTTTCCCTTACTTTTCCCTCTCTCACTCTCTCTAGTTTGTTCATTCTCTTGTTTCCTCTCTCTCTCTTTTTCCCTTTCCCCCTCCTCCTCTTTAACCCCCCTCCCATTCCCATCTCGCTCACTCTCTCTCTCCCCCCTCTTTAGTCCCCTTTCTCTATATCCCCCTCCTCTTTATTCCTCTCTCTCTCTCCCCCCTCTCTATATCCTCTCCTCTCCATTCCTCTCTCTCCCTTTCTATAACCCCTCCTCTCTATTTCTCTCTCTCCCCTCTCTATATTCCCCTCCTCTCTATTCCTCTCCTTCCCCTCTCTATATTCCCCTCCTCTTTATTCCTCTCTCTCTCTACCCCCTCTCTATATCCCCTCCTCTCTATTCCTCTCCTTCCCCTCTCTATATTCCCCTCCTCTTTATTCCTCTCTCTCTCTACCCCCTCTCTATATCCCCTCCTCTCTATTCCTCTCCTTCCCCTCTCTATATCCACTCCTCTCTATTCCTCTCTCTCCCCTCTCTATATCCCCCTCCTATTTATTCCTCTCTCTCTTTCTCTCCCCATCTCTATATCCCCTCCTCTCTATTCCTCTCTCTCCCCTTTTTATATCCCCTCCTCTGTATTCCTCTCTCTCCCCTCTCTATATCCCCTCCTCTCTATTCCTCTCCCTCCCCTCTCTATATCCCCTCCTCTCTATTCCTCTGTCTCTCTCCCCTCTCTACATTCCCTCCTCTCTATTCCTCCTCTCTATTCCTCTCTCTCTCCTCTCTCTATATCCTCTCCTCTCTATTCCTCTCTCTCTCTCCCCTCTCTATATCCTCTCCTCTCTATTCCTCTCTCTCTCTCCCTCCTCTGTATATCCCCTCCTCTCTGTTCCTCTCTCTCCCCTCTCTATATCCCCTCCTCTCTATTCCTCTCTCTCTCTCCCCTCTCTATATCCAACTCCTCTTTATTCCTCTCTCTCTCTCCCCTCTCTATATCCTCTCCTCTCTATTCCTCTCTCTCTCTCCCCTCTCTATATCCTCTCCTCTCTATTCCTCTCTCTCTCTCCCTCCTCTGTATATCCCCTCCTCTCTGTTCCTCTCTCTCTCTCCCTCCTCTGTATATCCCCTCCTCTCTGTTCCTCTCTCTCCCCTCTCTATATCCCCTCCTCTCTATTCCTCTCTCTCTCTCCCCCCTCTCTATATCCCCTCCTCTCTATTCCTCTCTCTCTCTCCCCTCTCTATATCCAACTCCTCTTTATTCCTCTCTCTCTCTCCCCTGTCTATATCCAACTCCTCTTTATTCCTCTCCCTCCCCTCTCTATATCCCCTCCTCTCTATTCCTCTCCCTCCCCTCTCTATATGCCATCCTCTCTATTCCTCTCTCTCCCCTCTCTATATCCCCTCCTCTCTATTCCTCTCTCTCCCCTGTTAGAGTGGATTTGGGGGAGAATACGAGAATTTGTGCTGGCAGGGGGGATTTGTTGAGGAAGAGAATTTGTGCTGGGATGGGGGATTGGGGGAGGGGGGACTGAATATTTGTGCTGGGATGGGGGATTGGGGAGGGGGGACTGACAATTTGTGCTGGTAGTGGTGATTTTGTGCTGGGAGGCTAGATTTATGTGTGTGTGGGGGAGGGGGGATTTTGATGGTAGAGGGGTATCTAGGAGGTGAGGATTTATGCTGGGAGAGGGTATTTGCAGGGGCAGTGGGTTTGTGCTGGGAAGAAAGAATTGGGGAGGAACAAAGATTTTCCTGGGGGGGGGGGGGGAGAAATTTCAGTAAGTGGGGAAACTTGTAGTGGAAGGAGAGATTGGGGGGAAGAGGATTTGTGCTGGGAGGGGGAATCTTATGAATTTATGTTTGGGGAAAATTTTGGTTTGCAGCGGAAACTGGTTCTTGGAGGGTAGCTAGCATGCAGATTAATTGGGGGTACGTGGGGAAGAGGGGAACGTGGGGAAAAGTGTTGATTTCAGGGGAAATTTTGCACTCCTATGACCCCTCACTCCATGCATTACATACTCCTGATCCCTGCTCTCTGTGCTTTTATAAACTCATGACCCCTGCACACGGTGTATTACACCTGGCCTCAGCATTTCGTGTGCTACACACTCCTGACCCTTGCACTCTATATTATACATGATGTACTTCTGACATATGTTAATTGTCTCAGTTGCTGATTCCTAAGTAGTCCCTGACTATTTTGATTAAATCCTTAATAAAGCAGGTTCAGACAAAGTGTTAGCTCTCTATTTTCAGTGTGCATAAAATCCTATGCAATGGAAGAGTTTCATTTTGGAAAACAAATATGGTGCTGAGATTTATACACTGCTCAAAAAAATTAAAGGAACACTATGAAAACACATCAGATCTCAATGGGGAAAATCTCATGCTGGATATCTATACTGGTATGGACTGGGTAATGTGTTAGGATCTATACTGGTATGGACTGGGTAATGTGTTAGGATCTATACTGATATGGACTGGGTAATGTGTTAGGATCTATACTGGTATGGACTGGATAATGTGTTAGGATCTATACTGATATGGACTGAGTAATGTGTTAGGATCTATACTGGTATGGACTGAGTAATGTGTTAGGATCTATACTGGTATGGACTGGGTAATGTGTTAGGATCTATACTGGTATGAACTGGGTAATGTGTTAGGATCTATACTGGTATGGACTGGGTAAAGTGTTAGGATCTATACTGGTATGGACTGGGTAATGTGTTAGGATCTATACTGGTATGGACTGGGTAATGTGTTAGGATCTATACTGATATGAACTGGGTAATGTGTTAGGATCTATACTGG
Source organism: Pelophylax lessonae (assembly GCF_965119305.1). NCBI lineage: Eukaryota > Metazoa > Chordata > Amphibia > Anura > Ranidae > Pelophylax > Pelophylax lessonae. The sequence goes on from NC_138768.1 coordinate 854,009,795, forward strand.
TATGGACTGGGTAATGTGTTAAGATCTATACTGGTATGGACTAGGTAATGTGTTAGGATCTATACTGGTATGGACTGGGTAATGTGTTAGGATCTATACTGGTATGGACTGGGTAATGTGTTAGGATCTATACTGATATGGACTGGGTAATGTGTTAGGATCTATACTGGTATGGACTGGGTAATGTGTTAGGATCTATACTGATATGGACTGGGTAATGTGTTAGCTTAGGATCTATACTGATATGGACTGGGTAGATATCTATACTGGTATGGACTGGGTAATGTGTTAAGATCTATACTGGTATGGACTGGGTAATGTGTTAGGATCTATACTGGTATGGACTGGGTAATGTGTTAGGATCTATACTGGTATGGACTGGGTAATGTGTTAGGATCTATACTGGTATGGACTGGGTAATGTGTTAGGATCTATACTGGTATGGACTGGGTAATGTGTTAGGATCTATACTGATATGGACTGGGTAATGTGTTAGGATCTATACTGATATGGACTGGATAATGTGTTAGGATCTATACCGATATGGACTGAGTAATGTGTTAGGATCTATACTGGTATGGACTGAGTAATGTGTTAGGATCTATACTGGTATGGACTGGGTAATGTGTTAGGATCTATACTGATATGGACTGGGTAATGTGTTAGGATCTATACTGGTATGGACTGAGTAATGTGTTAGGATCTATACTGATATGGACTGAGTAATGTGTTAGGATCTATACTGGTATGGACTGGATAATGTGTTAGGATCTATACTGATATGGACTGAGTAATGTGTTAGGATCTATACTGGTATGGACTGAGTAATGTGTTAGGATCTATACTGGTATGGACTGGGTAATGTGTTAGGATCTATACTGGTATGGACTGGGTAATGTGTTAGGATCTATACTGGTATGGACTGGGTAATGTGTTAGGATCTATACTGGTATGGACTGGGTAATGTGTTAGGATCTAAACTGGTATGGACTGGGTAATGTGTTAGGATCTATACTGGTATGGACTGAGTAATGTGTTAGGATCTATACTGGTATGGACTGGGTAATGTGTTAGGATCTATACTGGTATGGACTGGGTAATGTGTTAGGATCTATACTGGTATGGACTGGGTAATGTGTTAGGATCTATACTGGTATGGACTGGGTAATGTGTTAGGATCTAAACTGGTATGGACTGGGTAATGTGTTAGGATCTATACTGGTATGGACTGGGTAATGTGTTAGGATCTATACTGGTATGGACTGGGTAATGTGTTAGGATCTATACTGATATGGACTGGGTAATGTGTTAGGATCTATACTGGTATGGACTGGGTAATGTGTTAGGATCTATACTGATATGGACTGGGTAATGTGTTAGCTTAGGATCTATACTGATATGGACTGGGTAATGTGTTAAGATCTATACTGGTATGGACTGGGTAATGTGTTAGGATCTATACTGGTATGGACTGGGTAATGTGTTAGGATCTATACTGGTATGGACTGGGTAATGTGTTAGGATCTATACTGGTATGGACTGGGTAATGTGTTAGGAAGAAAATTATGCCACATTGTTTGATGGAAAAAAAAAAACATTATCACCCTACAGAGGGCTAAATTTCAAGACACCCCGAAAATCAAAGTGAAAAAATGATGCAGCAGGCTAGTCCATTTTGCTGAAATGTCATTGCAGCAACTCAAAATGGTCCTCAGTAGTTTGTATGGCCCCCCATGTGCTTGTATGCATGCCTGACAACGTTGGGGCATGCTCCTAATGAGACGAAGGATGGTGTCCTGGGGTATTTCCTCCCGGATCTGTACCAGGGCATCACTGAGCTCCTGAACAGACTGAGGTACAACCTGGTGGCGTCAGATGGATTGAAACATAATGTCCCAGAGGTGTTCTATTGAATTTAGGTCAGGTGAGTGTGGGGGTTATTCAATGGTATCAATTCCTTCATCCTCCAGGAACTGGCTGCATACTCTCACTGCATGAGGCCGGGCATTGTCGTGTACCAGGAGGAACCCAGGACCCACTGCACCAGCATAGGGTCTGACAATTGGTCTAAGGATTTCATCCCAATACCTAATGGCAATCAGGGTGCCATTGTTTAGCCTGTAGAGGTCTGTGCGTCCCTCCATGGATATGCCTCCCCAGACCATCACTGACCCACCACCAAACCGGTCATGCTGAACGATGTTACAGGCAGCATAGCATTCTCCATGGCTTTTCCAGACCCTTTCATGTCTGTCACATGTGCTCAGGGTGAACCTGCTCTCATCTGTGAAAAGCCCAGGGCACCAATGGCTGACCTACCAATTCTGGTGTTCAATGGCAAATGTCAATTGAGCTCTATGGTGCCAGGCAGTGAGCACAGGGCCCACAAAAGGATGTCAGGCCCTCAGGCCACCCTCATGAAGTCTGTTTCTGATTGGTCAGAGACATTCACACCAGTGACCTGTTGGAGGTCATCTTGTAGGGCTCTGGCAGTGCTCATCCTGTTCCTCCTTGCACAAAGTAGCAGATATCAGTCCTGCTGATGGGTTAAGGACCTTCTACAGCCCTGTCCAGCTCTCCTAGAATAACTGCCTTTCTCCTGGAATCTCCTCCATTCATTTGAGACTGTGCTGGGAGACACAGCAAACCTTCTGGCAATGGCACATATTGATGTGCCATCCTGGAAGAGTTGGACTGCATGTGCAGCCTCTATAGAGTCCAGGTATCGCCTCATGCTACCAGTAGTGACACTGAGCCTAGCCAAATGCAAAACTAGTGAAAAACAGTCAGAAAGATGAGTAGGGAAAAATGTCATTGTCTCCACCTATAAAACCATTCCTGTTTTGGAGGTTGTCTCATTGTTGCCCATCTAGTGCACCTGTTTTTAATTTAGTTAACACCAAAACAGCTGAAACTGATTAACAACCCCCTCTGCTACTTAACTGACCAGATCAATATCCCAGGAGTTTAATTGACTTGATGCTATACTCTGATTAAAACGTGTCCCTTTAATTTTTTTAAGCAGTGTACATGTCTGTAAGACTCTTCCTTGTTGCACAGCAAATAAAGCAAATTTTATGGGCACAAGAAGTAACACGTTTTATTTAATCATGCCCCTATAAGTATCTCCCATTTTTAATTCAAATTATGCTTCTTTTGTATTTTCTTTAGGCTATGATACACTTTAAAAAAGTTAACATGTTTTAAACTGGACCTTCTACATGAAAAAAAGGGCAAGAAAAATGTTAATGAGAAGAAATGAGAAGAAAAAGTATAGTGCTATTCTGTGATGTCACCGGTCTCTGGTGAATGGATAGGCTGCATTCTCTGTGATGTCACCGATCTCTAGTGAGTGGATAGGCTGCATTCTCAGTGATGTCACTGGTCTCTAGTGATTGGATAGGCTGCATTCTCAGTGATGTCACTGGTCTCTAGTGATTGGATAGGCTGCATTCTCAGTGATGTCACTGGTCTCTAGTGAATAGATGACATATGGTGTCAATCTAATCTCAAAACCTCACCTTGTTCAATTAATCTTTGACAAAAAAACAGAAGATGATTGATTTCAATGCAGAGCTGATGGATAGGCTGCATTCTCAGTGATGTCACTGGTTTCTAGTGAATGGATAGGCTGTATTCTCAGTGATGTCACCAGTCTCTAGTGAATGGGTAGGCTGTATTCTCAGTGATGTCACTGATCTCTAGTGAATGGATAGGCTGTATTCTTAGTGCTGTCATTGGTCTCTAGTGAATGGATAGGCTGCATTCTCAGTGATGTCACTGATTTCTTGAGAATGGATAGGCTGTATTCTCAGTGATGTCACCAGTCTCTAGTGAATGGGTAGGCTGTATTCTCAGTGATGTCACCAGTCTCTAGTGAATGGGTAGGCTGTATTCTCAGTGATGTCACCAGTCTCTAGTGAATGGGTAGGCTGTATTCTCAGTGATGTCACTGGTTTCTAGTGAATGGGTAGGCTGTATTCTCAGTGATGTCACCGGTCTCTAGTGAATGGATAGGCTGCATTCTCAGTAATTTCATTGGTTTCTAGTGAAGGGATAGGCTGTATTCTCAGTGATGTCACCAGTCTCTAGTGAATGGATAGGCTGCATTTTCAGTGATGCCTCCGGTGTCTAGTGAATGGATAGGCTGTATTCTTAGTGCTGTCATTGGTCTCTAGTGAATGGATAGGCTGCATTCTCAGTGATGTCACTGATTTCTAGTGAATGGATAGGCTGTATTCTTAGTGATGTCACTGATTTCTAGAGAATGGATAGGCTGTATTCTCAGTGATGTCACCGGTCTCTAGTGAATGGATAGGCTGTATTCTCAGTGATGTCACTGGTCTCTCGTGAATGGATAGGCTGCATTCTCAGTGATGTCACTGGTCTCTAGTGAATGGATAGGCTGCATTCTCAGTGATGTCACCGGTCTCTAGTGAATGGATAGGCTGCATTCTCAGTAATGTTACCCGCCTCTAGTGAATGGATAGGCTGCATTTTCAGTGATGTCACCGGTCTCTAGTGAATGGATAGGCTGTATTCTCAGTGATGTCACTGATCTCTAGTGATTAGATAGGCTGCATTCTTAGTGCTGTCACTGGTCTCTAGTGAATGGATAGGCTTCATTCTCAGTGATATCACCCATCTCTAGTGAATGGATAGGCTGCATTCAGTGATGTCACTGGTCTTGAATGAATGGATAAGCTGCATTCTCAGTTATATCACCGTTCTCTAGTCAATGAATAGGCTACATTCTTAGTGCTGTCACTGGTCTCTAGTGAATGGATAGGCTGTATTTTCAGTGATGTCACTGGTCTCTCGTCAATGAATAGGCTGTATTTTCAGTGACATCACCGTTCTCTCGTCAATGAATAGGCTGTATTTTCAGTGACGTCACCGGTCTCTAGTGAATGGATAGGCTGCATTCTCAGTGATGTCACTGATCTCTAGTGAATGGATAGGCTGCATTCTCAGTGATGTCACTGATCTCTAGTGAATGGATAGGCTGCATTCTCAGTGATATCACCGTTCTCTCGTCAATGAATAGGCTGTCTTTTCAGTGATGTCACTGGTTTCTAGTCAATGAATAGGCTGCATTCCCAATGATGTCAGCGGTCTGTAAACAATAGACAGGCTAAAGCCTAGTACACACAATTCGACAATTGGACGAAAAATTCAGCTTTAGAAGCGATTGTATAATAAGCTGATCCTTAGTACACAGCTTTCGAGAGCCGATCACGGCAGTTCACCTGAACACATTTAATCAGTACAGTTTTCCTCCGCAAATACGATACAAATACAATACAACACATTACATAACTTCTGAAGTTATATTCTGTCCTACAAGAGTTTTCGTAAGTTGAATAACCTCTTCATTTTGAATTATTCATCCGATATTCTCATGGTATGTACGAGGCTTTAGCGATTTCTAATAATCTTAATCAGCTTCCTTTTGTTCAATAAACAAAATTGTTACCTGGCTGGTGTGGTTTGGTTGTCTATCTTCATCTTCTCAGGATAAGAAGGGCGCTCCAACAAAATCCATTTTCCAACAGCTGATTTTAGGGATCAATAGAACAAACACCATTTAGTCTTTCTATGGATGTGTTATGGATTGAAATGTCTTTCATGCGCTGTGATTGCAATGGCTTATGGGATTTAGTGGCTGTGACCTTTCACAGACTAACATATTGGCCTCTCAATCTGGATCCCATTTCTGTTTTTCTATTTTCCCATCAATATTATTTTTTCCTACTTCTATTTTTTTTTTTTTTTTTGCATTTAAATTAAGACAGGAAAATATTTTGTAGTTCTTTTATTTATTCCTTAATATTCTTTGTTCTCTTTCGTTTGCTCTTTCTTCAGAAATTGTGTGATTAATTTACTCTTTCCATTCTGTGGTTTCCTTTTTCACTTTATGACTTTTGTTTTCTTTTTTTCTTTTTAATGAACACAGAAAAAAAATACCATTTCTTACTTACTGAAATATCAAAGCAGATGTGCTTTCCATTTGTATTCTGGCAGAAGCAAAACTAATATTGAAAAATAAAGTTTACAGTGATGAAGTCCCAAAGTGTCACAAAGTTTTCAGGGAGAAGGACACAAAAAACGTATGCATCTGGAAAGTTTCTGTAGAGAGGTTAACGGGTCTTAAAGAGGATCTTCAGGCCGAAAAAATTAAAGTCAGCAGCTACAAACTTTTATTAACCACTTAAGCCTCGGAAGATTTTACCCCCTTCCTGACACGGGGGTTTTTTGCGATTTTTTACTGCGTGACTTTAACGGACAATTGCGCGGTCGTGCGACGCTGTAACCAAACAAATTTGACTTCCTTTTTTTCCCCACAAACAGAGCTTTCTTTTGGTGGTATTTGATCAACTGTGCGATTTTTTGATCATGCGCTATAAACAAAAAAAGAGCGTCAATTTTGCAAAAGTAACAATATTTTTCACATTTTTTTATATGAAATTCCCCAAAAAAAAAATTTAAAAATCAAAATTTTTTAACATTTTAGGCCAATTTGTTTTATGCTACATATGTTTGGTAAAAAAAAAATTGCAAAAAACGTATTTTTATTGGTTTGCGCAAAAGTTATTGCGTTTACTAACTAAGGGAAAGATTTTTGTCATTTTTGTTGTTTTTTTTTTAACGAGTAATGGCGGCGATCTGCGATTTTTTTTGCGGGACTGCGACATTGCGGCGGACAGATCGGACCCTTGACTGACATTTTTGACACTTTTGGGGTTACCAGTGACATTACTACAGTAATCAGTGCTATACATATGCACTGTTACTGTAAAAATGACACTGGCAGGGAAGGGGTTAACTTTATTGGTGATGCAGGGGTTAAGTGTGTCCCTAGGGGCGTGCTTCTAACTGTAAAGGTGTGTGGCTAGTGATGTAACCACAGAGACATACGATCCTACATAGCAGGATGGTATGATCTCTGCACCAGGGAGAATGACAGGCGGCTTTGTTTACATCAGCCGCCTGCCTTTCTCCCTCTCCACGGGGAGATCGCGAGTGACCGGCGGACGTCGGGTTGGCCGGTCACACACGCAGACTTGTTAGGGAACGAGCGGGGGTGGGAGCGCGCCTCCGACGGCGCACGCTCGCCCCCTAGAGGCTCACAGGCTAGCGACATAGTCCTACGTCACTTTGCCTGTACGGGGCTGACCGCCGCAGTAAATAGTCGTGCGGCGGTCGGCAAGCGGTTAAGAGAACACTTACCTGTCCAGGGGTCCAGCACTGTCCTCACCCGGGCTGGTTCTTCACTGGTCTTGGGGTCCTCTTTTTGGGTGAGGTTCCACTTTAAATCCTAACTAGACTTTCAGGTTAAATCATCAAAATATAGTCCATGGGCATCAAAATAAAAGGTGTTTAAAGGCTTAGGGTAACGGTTCTCCAGAGCGAACCACATAGAACGTATGGAAAGCCTGACCTCTGCCCTTCAGGGATCAGTCCTGTTTCTCTGACAAATAGCCTCAGAACCTAAGAACTACTTGAGCACCCCATAGACCAAAGTGGCTGCCATCACTGTAGCCCTATTAGCAATCTTTGGCACCATTCTTTACTCCATCCCCCCCTTTTTGTTTTCTATTATCTTTTCTCCCCTCTTTCCTTTCCCACTTCTCCTTCTTTCTCCTGTTCCTATGTCCTCCCTTCGCCCATTTTAACCTCCTTACAAACAGTAAAAATGTTGACGCGGCTTATTACCTGTTGTTGAATTGTCTAACTCAGTCTCGTAACCCCCCCCCCCCCCCCCGGCTATAGTTACCCCAAGAACTAGGCAATACCAGTTTTGGAGCAAATCAGAATAAGAACTGCTTATTCAAAAACAGGCACAAAGAGATATACCCTGTGGGACCCCCCCCCCCCCTTAGCAGCCAATCCACATACACATATACATCCCATATTAGGTTGATCTTAAGGCAGACAGAAACAATAGAACAATGGATTTATAGGTACTTAACAATAACAAACCCCACCTCACTATCTAGCAAGGGTCTATGAGAGACTCCAACAATATTCCAGCAATCTGAAAAGTCAAATTGTCTATATATATTTCTAGAGGGATATTGTTCAGAAATATTATTGTCCCAAGTGAAAGAGGCCCTTCATTCTTTCAACACGAACCACACATATAGAACCCAGGATAACCGGGGTAACACGAAATGCTGAGTCCGGTGTGGTTGTACAGCGAATCTGATTAGTGCAGACCTGACTGGGATTCTTGGTCACCTTGTGCCCCTAATAGATACAGGGTGACTTACACATAAGAGGGGCCGGGGAAGCTGGACAAGGAGTTTCCCGACCTCTCTAAAGTAATCTGGGTTCCACAAGCCCCCCACCCAAAGTGACTCCTGTCAGCCCCCCAGCTCTCTTTTAGACATCTTAATTGGGTTTCTATATTGCAACTACGCTATCAATGTTTATTAGTTAAGCAATCGTTTTTTTCAGTGACTCCCATGTTAGGCTTTTCGGCCTTGTATATCCTGTCCTGCATCATCAGACCCCCAATTCTCTGTGATAATTGCTTCTGTTTGTTGCGCTATTATGTGGTGTATAAGCTATTCGATACTTATTCTCTGTTGTCATCCTTTGTGCCTCATTGAATAAAGAATTTATAGACTTATGGTTCATATTGTATAGAAAACAGCAACAGCCTGGGTAGAAAAGCCTGTCAGTCACCAGCATGTTGCGGAGATGGACCCTTGCTCTCTGTGAGGAAGCAGTGGTCTCTCTGCGGAAGTTAGACACTACTGAGTAGGATCAATAGCTCTTTAACCAGCAAAGCTCATGCTCACTGCTGATTGGAGAGTTCTAGCTTTGACGCAGCAGGAAGCATGTTGGACCTTAATATAGAGATCACTGCTTTCCCACAGAAAGTATGGGCCCCACTCTGCAGCATGCTGGCAGGGGACATGCTTTTCTACCCAGGCTGTGGCTGTTTTCTATAGAATATGAACTTTCATTTTTTGAGCACCTAGAATGCATTTGGTGATTTAAACTGAAAGATCAGCTGGGCTTAAGAGAATGGTTTGACAATGGTCAGACATAAAATTATATCACAATGTCATCTCTTTTTAAAGGAAGATGCTTTTTGTGCTTTTATATTTCTGTAGAAGTGTGTAAGCTTTCCCCTATTAGCTATATACAGTATGTGATTATAAGATGGGCTCTGTCTACTGTGGAAGAGACCTTGCAAAGTGTTATTGCCTAGAGGGGCAAAATGTAAAAGTTCCCTATAGCTGGCCCTTAACCACTTAAGCCCCAGCCCTATTTCGGACACTTTTTGTTTACAAGTTAAAACCAGTATTTTTTCCTAGAAAACTACTTAGAAACCCCAAACATTATATATATATATATATATATATATTTTTTTTTTTTTTAGCAAAGACTCTGGAGAATAAAATGTCGGCCATTGCAATATTTTTTGTCACGCGGTATTTGCGCAGCGGTCTTTAAAACGCCACTTTTTTGGAAAAATTTTGAAAAATCACATTTCACTGCATTTAAAAAATACTAAACAGTAAAGTTAGCCCATTTTTTTGTATATTGTGAAAGATGATGTCACGCCGAGTAAATAGATACCCAACATGTTACGGTTTAAAATTGCCCCCCCCCCCCGTGGGATGGCGACAAACTACGGTCAATAGAGATCTCAATAGGCGACGCTTTAAATTTATTTAACGGTTACCAGTTTAGAGTTAGAGTGTAGCTCTTTTTTTTTTAATTATTTCCCGCGCTCTGGCGATCGCGGCGATACCTCACATGTGTGGTTTGAACAGCGATTTCATTTGTGGCTCGACTTCAGTATACGTTTTTTTTTGTGCGCGAGCTAACAGTGACGGGGAGGCTTTTTTTATTTTCCTATTTATTTATTTTTTTTTTTAACTTTATTACAGGTTTTTTAAAAAAAAAAAAAAATCTGATCACTTTTATTGCTGTCACAAGCAATGTAAACATCCCTTGTGACACCAATATGCAGTGACAGGTACTCCTCATGGAGGGATCGAGGGTCTAAAAGACCCCAAACCCCTCCACTACACTTCCATGTATGCAAAACGCCGAAAACGGCGTTTTTGCATGCAGCCGTTTTTTAAATTTGCCGCCCTTTGCAGCACAGTAACCCGGAAGTGACGTCATGGACGCCGCCTCCGTGTTACGTCATCGGAGACCCGATCGAAGCCGTTTCCGGCTTTGATCGGGACTCCATCCAGCCGGCGGGACGGGAGCCCCGAGCAAAGTCACGGAAGGCGGCGGGGGGGCGTCCCATCCCGCTCACCCGGGTAATGATCGAGCGGCTCCCGAGCTGCATCGGTCGTTACCAACGGAAAACCAACCGTCGGCTCTAAACCACGGTACCGGGATGGTGTCTCTAGCTAAAGGCATCATCCCGGTATACTACCGCAAACTTTGCGGTAAGTGGTTAAGTGGGTGGCTTCTTTTAGAAGTTGAATGGTAAGGTATGCATGAACCTTGATAGATTTCATAGGTGGACCAGGAGCAGGAAATTGTTGTGTCACACTAAAGTGTACTTTAGCCATCTTTCTGCATGGAGCTGGGTTTCTTTTGAGAATAGCTCATCTCCTCCACATAACACAGCAGTAGACTGTCCTTATATAATTATTAAACAGCATCAGCGATTGGGATATAGGGAAGATACTTTGCATATGTCACTGGATAAATCCACCATGTTGGTCAGGACAAGGGCCTCTTGGTAACAGCCTGGCCCAAGGGTTGTAGGGGTCTGTGGGGGGGCCTATCAGAATCTGAAAAAGGTACACAGTACCCCTACTCATTTACAAAAGAAAAAAAGTCAGGTATAAACACACATGAAAATGACTTGGTATCAGCCTTTTGCAATCTCCCGCACATCAGGACTGGAAAAGGTAGAAGCAGCACAAGTAGCCAAACAGTGGTGCTTCAGTGCATGAAGCATGTTGATAAGAAAAGAGAGCAGAGTGACTGAGATATGAGCTAATCATGGTGCTGCTTCTCCTTTCACTGTCCATTCACAGGTTTGGGGAGGGGCAAGACCTAAAAGTGTTCCTGAACTGCAGGAGAACTGAAAGAAAAATTCACTACTTCAAAAATGTGCCTCCAGATGTCTTTGATTCAGTTGTTTGACATCAGGGGTCCTCTTGTGCACTCTCCATTGTTGCCCTCTTCTATCTCCATGGTCATCGTCTTCTTCTATCTCCATGGTTGTCATCTTCTATCTCCATGGTCCTCTTCTTCTGTCTCCATGGTCCTTTTCTTCTATCTCCATGGTCTCTTTCTTCTTTCTCCATGGTCCACTTCTTTTATCTCCATGGTCCTCTTCTTCTATCTCCATGGTCTCTTTCTTCTTTCTCCTCCATGGTCCACTTCTTTTATCTCCATGCTCCCACTTCTTCTATCTCCATGGTCCTTTTCTTCTATCTCCATGGTCTTCTTTTCTATCTCCATCGTCCTATTCTTCTATCTCCATGGTCTTCTTTTCTATCTCCATAATCCTATTCTATCTCCATGGTCTTCTTTTCTATCTCCATGGTCCTATTCTTCTATCTCCATGCTCCACTTCTTCTACCTTCATGGTTCTCTTCTCCCTTTATGGTCCACTTCTTCTATCTCCAAGGTCTACTTTTGTCTCCATGATCCTCTATTTCTATCTCCATGGTCCTCTTCTTCTTTCTCTAGTAGTGGGCGAGTCCTGAATGCTGCAAAAATATGGACACATTGGAAATGGGTTGAATGACATTGGGTGAATCAGTGTTCCCAGTGGCAATAGATCAAGGTTTGGTGAGTCTGCAAGGGACAGTGCCAGAAATAGTAAGAGCTGTTTCTATAGGGTTATTTTTTTTTTGTTTTGTTTTTATAATATTTTGAAAAACCTAAAAAAATAAAGCACAAAGATCGGTGAAGTCTTATTACCGTCTAGCTCTTAGGATGTAGTCCCTGAACTTTATTGTCACTGTAAAAACTAGTATGACCATCTGGCGATGACCTGGAAAAGAGGCAATTACGGACACCATGCGTTATAAAAGGTTTCAATTTTATTTGTAGCATGTAGCATAAATCAGAGGCGTGAATTATGAACTGGAGATGGTTGTCAGCTGGAATTCCTCTCTGTAGATGACATTTATTAGCCATTTCACTCGGATGGTACAATTAAACCCGTTAGCTGTAAAACTTTGAGCCAGGGTTGGTGGACCCTAAACGAAGCTCCTTTTCTTGTGGCTAATTTGGCTTTCCATTGTTATGTAACACTTCACAAAACACAGAATTATACTGAGATTGTTATAACATTGAAGTTTAGAAATTCCAGTCATTTCCCAATGAGGACTTTATATAACTCTTACTTTTCCTAGGGGATTTGAGTTTGTGAAAAACAACTCCAAATGCCCAATGTTAAAGGCTTTGGTCCACAAATTCCTGAAATAGACCTGTCATGAAGAGCAATAGTGGGCTGCAATTGTGGACCCTTTTCCAGATATGCTGATCAATAAATGGTAAGTATGACAGCAAGGCAACTAACATACAGAAAGATGGACAACCTCAATGTTTCATAACATATTGGCCCTGAATCATCAAGCTGCAATTGCATTTAAAGTGCAATTAATGTGAAACTAAACTCCGATTTAACCACTTTAGCCCCGAAGGATTTTCCTGCTTTTTGCAACTTGGCTCTGCGCGACTTTAACTGACAATTGCGCGGTCATGCAACGCCGTACTCAAACGAAATTTACGTCCTTTTTTCCCCATAAACAGAGCTTTCTTTTGGTGGTATTTGATCACCTCAGTGCTTTTCATTTTTTGTGATATTAATAAGAAAAGAGCGAAAATTTTGCAAAAAAATTGACATTTTCTACTTTGACAGTTAAAAAATATCCAATATATTCAATTTTTGTCATATATTTAGGCCAAAATGTATTTGGCTACATGTCTTTGACAAAAAAAATTCTAAATGAGCGTATTTTTAACCACTTTAGGACCGGAAGATTTTTCCCCATTCCTGACCAGGCTATATTTTGCGATTCGGCACTGCGTTATTTTAACGGACAATTGCACGGTCGTGCGACGCTGTACCCAACTTAAATTTATGTTCTTTTATTTCCCCACAAATAGAGCTTTCTTTTGGTGGTATTTGATTACATGTGCGATTTTTAATTTTTGAAAAAAAGAGCAACAATTTTGAAAAAAAAGAACTATATTTTTTGCATTCTGATATATAACATTCCCCCAAAAAAATGTATAAATCAAAATGTTTTAACATTTTAGGCCAATTTTTTTTCTGCTACATATTTTTGGTAAAAAAAAAAAAATCACAATTAGCGTATTTTGATTGTTTTTTGCAAAAGTTATTGCGTTTACTAACTACGGGAAAGATTTGTCATTTTTATTGATTATTATTAGTTACTAGTAATGGCAGCGATCTGCGATTTTTTTTAGCGGGACTGCGACATTGCGGTGGACAGACTGGACCGCTGAATGATATTTTTGACATTTTTGGGGGTACCAGTGACATTACTACAGTAATCAGTGCTAAAAATATGCACTGTTACTGTAATAATGACACTAGCAGGGAAGGGGTTAACACTGTTGGTGATCAAGGGGTTAAATGTATGCCTCATGCTTACTGACGTGTGTGGGGGAGAGGGTTGTGTGACACAGGCACAGATCGCAGGTTCGGCTATGCTGAATCCTGTGATCTGTCCCTGTCTGTCACAGAGGAGATCCGCCTGCTTTGTTCACACAAGCGGGTGGATTTCCTCACTCGATCCCCGACGATCGGGGAAGAGCAGCGGTGATCACCGATTCTCCTCCTCCGGCCCGACTCCCGCTGTGTCTGAATACAGCGGGAGCGAGCCTCCAGCGGCGCGCGGCGCCGAGAGGGGGCGGGATCCAGCGACATAGGTCTACGCCGCTGGACCCAGGAGAGCCACTTTGCCACAGTAGGCTCAATGTGAGCAAACGGCAAGCGGTTAAATAAAGAAATAAAGATCTATTAAATTATGTATTTTCATCTCTAAAAAGTCCCTTCTATTGCTCTCAGCCTCCTCCAAATTCGTTTTTTTTACTGCTGTAATCCAGCTCCCTGCTAGAGGGGGGCTATGTTCATTCTCCATTGTCATACTGTATGTAGGAAGATAGCCACCCTCTCTTGCTCGCTCCCCAGATGAATAATGGACAATTTCAAGAAAAATAGATTACAAGGCCATTAAGTAGTGGATGTGTATGGATTATTTTTGGGAAAATAAAGATATTGTTTAGTGTCACTTTAAGACATACTAAAGAAGCCTTGTAAATTAAGAGAATTATTTGGGGATCCCCAGTTTATCAGAACAAGTGTCCCCATTGGAAGATGTCCCCTCTATTACTTTTACAACCCAAAATTTAGGATTTTCTTTTACTTTCACAGTAAACAGGACAAATAGGGAGGTTGTATCTCCTTAACAAGGGGCACAGACAGCAATATAAACTGGCAGGCGTTCTAATCCCTCGCCAATCTATCCAAAAACATTTTGCCTTTAGATATACTTTAAATTGTATTCAGTAGTGATCGACCGATATTGGTTTTTCGTTGCCGATACCGATATTTAGGCCAATGCCTATCGGTATCGGCTGATATTGGCCGATATTTTTGTACATCCCACCCCCGCTTGTCAGCGGAGAAGACGATGCAGCGGGCAGGCGGCTCAGAATGCCGTCTGACACCCGCGATCGCTCCCTGCTGAGATAGAAGGACGGTCGGGTGTTGTAAACACAGCTGACCGTTCTTCTCCCTGAAATGATCATAGAGCTCCTGTGACCCTTCTATATAGGATCACATGTCTCTATGGTCATTTCACAAGCTACGCCCCCCCCCCCCCACAGTTAGAATCACTCCCCTAAGCTCACATTGAACCCCTTGATCACCCATAATGTTAACCCTTTCCCTGCCAGTGTCATTATTACAGTAACAGTGCATATTTTTAGCACTGATTACTGTAGTAATGTTACTGGTTCCCCCCAAAAGTGTCAAAAATGTCAGTTATCCGATCTGTCCGCCGCAATGTCGCAGTCCCGCAAAAATCACAGATTGACGCAATTACTAGTAAAAAAAAATTGCATATATTTTTCCTGTAGTTAGTAGACGTGATAACTTTTGCACAAACCAACCAAAATACGCTTATTGCGATTTTTTTGTTACCAAAAATATGTAGCAGACAACAAATTGGCCAAAAATGTTAAGAAATGTTGATTTTTAAATTTTGTTTTTGAGAATGTCATATAGCAGAATGTGAAAAATATTGGGTTTTTTTTTTCAAAATTGTCGCTCTTTTTTTGTTTATGACGCAAAAAATAAAAATCGCACAGGTGATGAAATACCACCAAAAGAAATCTCTATTTGTGGGGAAAAAAAAGGACATCAATTTTATTTGGGTACAGCGCCGCACGACCGCACAATTGTCAATTAAAATATATTAAAATTAAAAATATTAAATAAATAAAAATAAAAATAAATAAATAAAATTAAAATAACGCAGTGCTGTATCGCAAAAAAAAAAAGGCCTGGTCATTAAGGGGGTAAAACCTTCCGGTCCAGAAGTGGGTAAGCCTGTCGCACAGAATAAAATTTGATTGTATGATCTATGAACAGTATCCTTATTGCTGGAGTGATATATAGACATATAATACCTTCTCCTTAATATTGGCATGCATCTAAAATTTTCAATCAAATTGTTTCATCTCCAAGAAATACCTCATGTGAGATCCGGTAATGTCACCTCTAAATCTTTCTGTTGGTCTTTGTTCCCTGATAAGATCGATTTTGGTGGGAGGGGCCCTCAGGCTCCTTTAAATATCAACAGCATCCTGCTTCAAGCGTTATATAAAAGAACATTCCAGCAGTGACAGGGGTCTGTCATTTAGTGGCACTACTGTGGCAGGGTGGCATCATCAGGCAGCGGGATCGTCATGTTTGACAATATATCTAGTGGACGACACAACTAACGAAGGATTGGGGGACAGTATTATTAAAGGACTTTGTCACAGTGTTGGTGTCTTCAATTACTTTTTCACTTTTTTTTTTGGTAATGAGGAACAAAGGGTAATAATCATAGGTGTGCACAGCCTATTACATTAGGGTGCGCACCCCAAAGCTCAAGCACACATGCCTTTCTCTGCAGCCTCAGCTGCACTGGACATTGAATGAATGGGAAGTGCTCTCTGCTGAGCAGCTTCCTGCTCATTCACAACCTGAAGCATAGTAAACACTTACGTAGTAAGTAAAACAATTTACTATGTTTCAGCTATGAAGGAACTTAGTGAGTGAGTGTGTTTACTATGTTTATTTAGAAAAGGAAGGGGGCCAATAAATCACATATTGGGTAGCCACTTCGCCCATCCTGAAACATGCTTGCAGCAGCCAAGAGGAGAGGAGAGAAGCCAGCAGCACTGTGAGGGGTGCAACACAGGGGGAAGCCTGGGCAGTAGGGGGAAATCGGCACCATGAACAGTGATTAGGGTGTGCCCAGGCACACCTGGCATACCCCCTGCGCATGCCTATAGTACTAATGTACCCCTGCAGTCATTCCCCTGGGAGGGGAAAAATACCTGGGGGACCCCTTATTCCACAGGGGGCTTCCAGATTTCTAGAGCACCCACAATTTCCCACATCTTTTTTGGGTGAAACAATCTTTGGAAGAGGCCCTTGTCCCTCCACATTTGGACAAGGTGTCCTAGGGTGAGGGGCTTGACCACAACCCTTCCTTGCAAAGAATGTTGAAAGGCATATAGCCTGGTATTCTAAAGGGGGCTTTCAAATTTCTTTAAGTCCACCTACAAACCCATAAAAGAAGAAAATGGTCGCACACCACCACGGAATCCAATGAAGAAAAATTCCTTTATTTACATAAGTGCAGGGCCGGCGCTACCACTAGGCGGAATAGGCAGTTGCCTAGAGCGCACTGCCACCTAGGGCGCAGCCACGGCCGCTGGTATACTGATTACATTATGCAGGATCTCACAATTGCTATCCCAGCTCCCCACTCCAGAGGAAGTGGATTTTGTCTGTTCTTAGAGGTTTTCCTCCACAGAGGCGCTGAAGTCTGGCTCTGCACACCAGCTCCGGAGCAGAGGATCAGACTCCATCCCGACACAGACTTCTCTCCCAACCAATCCCTGCTTAATGCAGAACATGGGGCTGCGCACTGCAGTCTGGGAAATGTAGTTTTCCATGACTCGCATCCTCCTCTGTGTATGGGCGGCTGGCACAGCTCTGAACTAAATTACCCAGAATGCAAGGGTTTGTGTGGCAAAAACTTTATTCAAACACCAGAAAACTTCCAAAAACGTTGTGAGTGAGTTGCTGAGCAGAAGGGCAGTTGTGTCAGGCGGGTCACAGCTACTACAACCCAGATATCAGAGGATGAGGCGGAAAATTTAGAACGGAGGACTGCTGAATACACATAAGGTGCTTATAGAGGATGTATGGGGAATGGATGGAGTGTGCTGTAAGTATAGGGGTGTATGGGGAATGCATGGAGTGTGTTGTAAGTATAGGGGGTGTATGGGGAATGCATGGAGTGTGTTGTAAGTATAGGGGGTGTATGGGGAATGCATGGCGTGTGCTTATATTAGATCATTTTCTACTGTTTTTAAACATTTTGAAGTGTTCTTTTTTTTTTGGGGGGGGGGGGGGGGCGCACGTAGCTGGTCTTGCCTAGGGCACAGAATAGTCTAGCACCGGCCCTGCATAAGTGGTACAAGGTACAGCAGGGTAGGACAGTAGACGCGTTTCACATAAGCACATAGCAGTCGTGTGAAACGTGTCTACTGTCCTACCCTGCTGTACCTTGTACCCCTTATGTGAATAAAGGAACTTTTCCTCATTGGATTCCGTGGTGGTGTGCGATCATTTTCTTCTTTCATGCTTCTCCTGGTGGCGAGCCGAGGTTCAGCACCCACCTTGAATCGTGGACTTTGACTAACCTGAGCGGTGTTATCTCTCTTCAGTGTGCACCTACAAACCCAAGCTTCCTTTTTGGGAAAAAGGATACAGGGAAGAGCCCTTGTTCCTCTACATTGGGACAAGGTGTCTCTCAAGAGGGAGTGGCTTGGGCACCCCCCTATATTGCAATAAGAAACTCCCTCCTCATGAGGAGGAGGAGGAGGAGGCCAGCTAGCTCCATGCCTGGATAAGGACCTGGTAAAAAAAAAATTGTAAGTTTCATTTTTGAAGGACTACATTTTATTGTTCCATAACTTCACATAGTTTGTAGACATGTTATTTAAAGTATTTGTGTATTTTTAAATTTGCTCTTTAAGCTATATGAAATTACCTGCTCCCTACTGTATGGTACTACGATATATATATATATATATATCTATACAGTGCTTTGCGGAAGTATTCGACACCCTTGAACTTTTCGACCTTTTGCCACATTTCAGGCTTCAAACATAAAGATATAAAACTGTAATTTTTTGTGAAGAATCAACAAGTGGGACACAATAATGAAGTGGAATGAAATTTATTGGATATTTCAAACTTTTTTAACAAATAAAAAACTGAAAAATTGGGTGTGCAAAATTATTCAGCCCCCTTAAGTTAATACTTTGTAGCGCCACCTTTTGCTGCGATTACAGCTGTAAGTCGCTTGGGGTATGTCTCTATCAGTTTTGCACATCGAGAGACTAAAATTTTTGCCCATTCCTCCTTGCAAAACAGCTCGAGCTCGGTGAGGTTGGATGGAGAGCGTTTGTGAACAGCAGTTTTCAGTTCTTTCCACAGATTCTCGATTGGATTCAGGTCTGGACTTTGACTTGGCCATTCTAACACCTGGATATGTTTATTTGTGAACCATTCCATTGTACATTTGGCTTTATGTTTTGGATCATTGTCTTGTTGGAAGACAAATCTCCGTCCCAGTCTCAGGTCTTTTGCAGACTCCATCAGGTTTTCTTCCAGAATGGTCCTGTATTTGGCTCCATCCATCTTCCCATCAATTTTAACCATCTTCCCTGTCCCTGCTGAAGAAAAGCAGGCCCAAACCATGATGCTGCCACCACCATGTTTGACAGTGGGGATGGTGTGTTCAGGGTGATGAGCTGTGCTGCTTTTACGCCAAACATAACGTTTTGCATTGTTGCCAAAAAGTCCGATTTTGGTTTCATCTGACCAGAGCCCCTTCTTCCACATGTTTGGTGTGTCTCCCAGGTGGCTTGTGGCAAACTTTAAACGACACTTTTTATGGATATCTTTAAGAAATGGCTTTCTTCTTGCCACTCTTCCATAAAGGCCAGATTTGTGCAGTATACGACTGATTGTTGTCCTATGGACAGAGTCTCCCACCTCAGCTGTAGATCTCTGCAGTTCATCCAGAGTGATCATGGGCCTCTTGGCTGCATCTCTGATCAGTCTTCTCCTTGTATGAGCTGAAAGTTTAGAGGGACGGCCAGGTCTTCGTAGATTTGCAGAGGTCTGATACTCCTTCCATTTCAATATTATCGCTTGCACAGTGCTCCTTGGGATGTTTAAAGCTTGGGAAATCTTTTTGTATCCAAATCCGGCTTTAAAAGTTCTCCACAAAAGTATCTCGGACCTGCCTGGTGTGTTCCTTGTTCTTCATGATGCTCTCTGCGCTTTAAACGGACCTCTGAGACTATCACAGTGCAGGTGCATTTATACGGAGACTTGATTACACACAGGTGGATTCTATTTATCATCATTAGTCATTTAGGTCAACATTGGATCATTCAGAGATCCTCACTGAACTTCTGGAGAGAGTTTGCTGCACTGAAAGTAAAGGGGCTGAATAATTTTGCACGCCCAATTTTTCAGTTTTTTATTTGTTAACAAAGTTTGAAATATCCAATAAATTTCATTCCACTTCATGATTGTGTCCCACTTGTTGTTGACTCTTCACAAAAAATTACAGTTTTATAGTTTTATGTTTGAAGCCTGAAATGTGGCAAAAGGTCGCAAAGTTCAAGGGGGCCGAATACTTTCGCAAGGCACTGTATATATTTTTTTTTTTTTTAACATTAGCTTGCAAATTTTCCTCATCCTGGAGTTCAGCTTTAAGCCTCATCTAAAACATGGGTTTACTTTAATAAAGGGTAGAGGGGAGCGTTTAATCAATAAAATACATTTTTTCTAAAAGATAATCCAAAAATATTAAAAGCTATTTTTGGTATAGAGCTATGGAGTCCATGGTGGTGAAAGATTAGAAGAATTTTCTCAGCTCTAAAATAATTGTAGATTATTATATTTTCATTGTTTCATAGCCCAGCATGCACCACCTATAAAGATATTAATAGGTTATGATCCCCTTTATGCCTCCTCCTATTAAACAGTTTTCATTATAGAACATATGTTAAGCAATATTACCCGGGGAATGAACAGTCTGAACCTGACATCAGGAATGTTCTCATCTCATTCTAATACAGTTTATTATTTATATAGCAATAC
The DNA here is from genome assembly GCF_965119305.1 of Pelophylax lessonae. NCBI lineage: Eukaryota > Metazoa > Chordata > Amphibia > Anura > Ranidae > Pelophylax > Pelophylax lessonae. Next base: position 854,030,235 of record NC_138768.1, read on the forward strand.
AATGGAAACCATTTCTTTAAGAAGAAAACTCTTTGTTGTTGTAAAGATTGCAACGTATGGATCAATCATTGTATATGTAGCACTGTCCCCGTAGGGCTTGCTGTATAATGACTTGTTGGGCCTCCTCTGATTACCAACACACAGTCACTTATCCTTCCTTTCTCCCAATGGCTCGTATACAATAAACAGTCCAGGCATGTTGGTTTTTAGTGTTTATTTTGGAACTTGGATGGGAGAAGGGAATAGTGGGATACTCCAACTGGAACTATTGACAATGGATAAGGACAGCTCTCGCTTTGCCTCACCACGTTGCTTGTGGAAGCAGTTTCACTGCTTAATCCATACTGCCACATGTATGGAAAGGGTTAAGTCTCCTTGCTCTTTCTCTCCAGCAATAGACTTGGTGATCCAACATTATCTTCAGGACACTCACTAGCATCCCTTTTACTGACACCTGTCCACTGACTCTTCTAGCTGCAGGGGTGGCCCCCCTCAGGTCAGGGCCCTTGACACAGATCTGTACTCACTGTACTGCAGATTTAGATCCTCCAGTGTCTCCTCTTTCAGTCAGTTTCACCAGACCTCTGGGTTCAGTTCCTCACCAGCACTCTTCAGTCTTACTACCTGAGGCCGCCTGGCACCTCTACAGAGCAGGAGGCAGCTGCCCCCTCCTTCCGGGACTCCGCTATCCAGCCAAAAGACCCTGAGCACATGTGCTCCTGGCTTTTATATAGTATCCCAGCATGCACCGAGGCACTTCTCCTCGCCAAATCACCAGGGCTGTATCAAACGCATGTGCACTCATTTGTCAGGTTTCCTCCCATTGTCCAATATTCCTCCCTATTGGACCAGTGTGCAACATTCTGCAGGCAGAACGAGGTGCATCTGAGCACAATGAGCAGACCTCACTAACAGATCCTGCTCTCTGGTAGGCAGAGAATAATATAGATTTACCTGCAGTCCTTTTGGTAAGCAGACAGGACTCAAAATTATACTTTCTCACTAGCATCTACATAGGAGGGTGCTACATCTACATACTGTATGTCACCTTTTTCCTAGATTTATGTTTGTCCCAAAAAGCCTTACATTTAGTTTTGTTGACTGACACACCACCTCTGCTGGGGGTCTGTTTTAACCATCAACTACTTTTTCTGTAAAAGTGTACTTCCTTAGTTTAATTTTTAACCTCTCTCTTGCTAGTTGAAGTCATGTCCAGGTGTTCTTGATCTTAACTCCATATAGAAAACAATGCCCTCCTGAACCTTATATACACCCTTCATGTATTTCAAATTTTTAATCATGTCTCCTCTTTCCCTTTTTTTCCTTAGGACTGTACATACTGCATCCATTTCCTGAATTCTCTCCTAATATGTATTATCTTTTAGACCTTTCACCGTTTTTGTTGCCCATCTGTCTCAGCAATATCTTTTTGTAAGAGAGGTTTCAAGAACTGGACACATTATTCTAAATAGGGTCTACAATGTAATAAAGATCTGTATAAGGGAATCAGGACCTCCTTCCTCCTGCTGGTGATCCTTCTAGTGATATAAAGATCTATATAGAGGAACCAGGATCTCCTTCCTCCTGCTGGTGATCCCTCTAGTGATAACTAAAGATCTATATAGAGGAACCAGGATCTCCTTCCTCCTGCTGGTGACCTCCCTAGTGATATAAAGATCTATATAGAAGATGCAGGACCTCCTTCCTCATGCTGGTGACCCCTCTAGTGATAACTAGAAATCAATATAGAAGAATCAGGTCCTCCCTACTCTTGCTGGTGATCCCTGTAGTGATAATAAAGATCTATATAGAGGAATAAGGACCTCCTTCCTCCTGCTGGTGATCCCTCTAGTGATATAAAGATCTATATAGAGGAATCAGGACCTCCTTCCTCCTGCTGGTGATCCCTATAGTGATATAAAGATCTATATAGAGGAATCAGGACCTCCTTCCTCCAGCTGGTGATCACTCTAGTGATATAAAGATCTATATAGAGGAACCAGGATCTCCTTCCTCCTGCTGGTGACCTCCCTAGTGATATAAAGATCTATATAGAGGAATCAGGACCTCCTTCCTCCTGCTGGTGATCCCTCTAGATCAGGGGTCTCCAAACTTTCCAAACAAAAGACTGTGTCTGTTGGAAGTAGAAACGGTCCTGACATTAGTAAGAAAAAAACATCTACTGTATATGGGGTAATCAGCATCTCCTCCCTCCTGCTGGTGATACCTCTATTGATATCCAAATATCTATATAGGGGAATCAAGACCTCCTGCTGGTGATCCCACTGTGGATGAACCCTAGAATTCTATTTGCTTTCCCCACACTCTATGTTCATTTTGCAATCCTCTTGAATCTTGAATAAGTACTGAAAATGTTTATCCCCTGTAGCACTGGCCAACACTGTACCCCCAATATTGTACTCTTATCAAAGGAATCTTTTTTCCCAGGTGCATTATTTTACATTTAAAAATGTTGATCCGCAGTTTCCGCTGCTCCAATCTTCCGGCAATGCCAAATCTTGTTCAATGTTACAAACACCTCCAGCAATAACAACCCTAGTGCAAATATTTGTGTTACCAGCAAAAAGACATACCTTGCCCGCCAAACCTTTAGCTATATCACTTATGATGCTTTTCCACTGCATGGTACGGATCGGTTTGGCTCAGTTTGGCGCGTTTCCACTGCATGGTACCGCATGGTACGGGTTAGAACGGTTCGGTACGGTTTGGTACAGCGGCGCTTTTCCAATACATGGTACAGCATCGGTACGGCTCGCTTAAACAGTACCACCTCAGTTGGGGTTCCAAGCAGGCCGTACCGATACCATATCCCACAATCCTTTGCATGCAGCATTGATTGTTTGTCACTACTAGCCACTGATTGGTCCGAGAATCGTTGTAATCCCACCCACTTACTACTAAGTACTACAACAGTGGAAAAGCAAACCGAGCCGAGTAGAGCCTATACAGTGCTGAAAGGTGCCGACTCGTACCACGCAGTGGAAAAGCAAACTGAGCCGAGCTGGGCCAAGCAGTGCCGAGTGGAGCCGAGCCGGTACTTGCAGTGGAAAAGTGCCATTACAGATTAAATAGAACAGGACCACTTAGTACAGGAGCTTGTGGTACACCACTAATGACCAGTCTCTGTAGAGGGGAGGGGGATACCGCGCTTCTGGGAAATAGGTTATCTAATCTCTAAATTAATTAGTAAACACAAAATACATGTAAATTGGTGAAACTCTATAAAGATTATAGATATTAAAAATAACTTATAAATAGGCTAAAATCAATAAATAGTTGGTGCTCATTACATATAGATCAATCAAGTATAAAGTGCATCAGTGTAATAAATATTATAGAAAAGTTGCTCACACTCTTAGCCCAATAAAGTTGTGCAAATACATATAATTAATATAGTGACAGGTAAAGTGCTCAGTGCATTAAACAAATAAGTGAATAAATTAGTAAAAAGTCCTTAATAAAGTGCTATTAGGTGACGCCAAATTTCAAAAGTATCAAAAAATATAATAAAAAAAAATTTTTTTGGGGAAAAAATGCAGATATTAAACTGTATCCAGGTGATGGAAGCTTTCAAATAGGTGTATGCCCTCCACCTAACACCGTGTGAAATATGGGGTGCTTCTTCTCACTCGTTACCCCTCAGGGTGTGCTAATCGCTCACCTCAATATAATTGATCATGCGCCTTGTGATAAACACTCAATACTCCTCTCCTTCCTTAACTTTCAACAGGGATGGTGCTCAGTCTGCCTTCTATCAATCAGGGTCCCGTGTTCTCCAGATAACCCACGGATCTCAAACAAAAGGACTACAATAGTGCAATATTGCCATATACTTCTGGATTTATTTGAATAAATTAAAAACATCTACAAACAATGTTCGAAATTTTTATTCAATACTCTTTATTTGGATATATTTATATATTATTTTACACTCTTTCACTCTTGTGATTTTTATGGTGCACTTTATCACCTTTTTAGTAGGAGCTATTCCTTTTGCTCCATACTACATTGATTGTTTGATGCACATTTATTATATTACTTTATAATACCTTTATACATCTCACCATGCACTTTACTCATTTATGAGATTTTCACGCACTTTCTACCTCTTGCAATTTGCACGTTATCAATTTTATTTCTGTTTATATTGATATTGTTATATGCAGTTGTTTTGCTTGGTTTTAAAGTTATTTATTCCTGCTTTTAATACCATGAGGGGTGATTAAGCGCCGATTTTATCTATTTATTTATTCTGTCATTTGTATGTGGAGACACTGCTAGGAATTGGCTGCTATTCTGTTTGTGCCCCGCCTTTTTTTCATCTATTTATCCTATTTATTATCTTTCATCTCTTAAATACATCTGGTTGATGGTCAGCGCATAGGCTTTATTCTATACTCAATGTTCGAAATTGCGCCTTCAATAACACAAAGGAACGATCGCGGTCCTCACTTCCGCGTCTATACGTTACTTCCGGTCAAGCGGTCCTACGCGTTACGCCACTTCCGCTCACGTGGCTTCTTCAGGGGATCTGAAAGGGTTCATATATATTAAATTTGTAGAATAAAATTCTCCAGACAGCGCGAGACTCATACTACAATATATAATGACCAGTCTCTGTTCCAAAATAATCCCATTTACAACCACATTCTGAAGGAACAATACTATGGTGCTGCTGTAGCCATACCAATAATGCAGCAGGTTGGATGTGAGGGATGAAAAATGGGGTAAACAGTTAAAAAGATCAACACATGGAGGGAAGAGGCAGCTCCCCTATATAGGTCCTGAGTAAACCTAGTGTATGAAAACAGAAAAAAAGCAGGGGGGTGTTTAGCTTCCCTAGCCACCGCGCTCCTGTCTGTATCTACCTAGCCGCTTCCTGGCCGAACTCTGCATTTCAGGAGAGTGTCAAGCAAGCCAAGGACACCCAGATGCTGATGCACACCATGCCGCTAGCCTCTCCATCCTCCAGTGCTTCCTTCTCACCACCCAGCAGCTTCTTGGCTTATTGCTGCACAAAACCAGCCGCTTGCCTGCCAATCTCTACTAGAGATGTTAAACCTTCCACAGATGACAAGCCGATACTTCCTCCATGAAATGTGAGTGCTATTCTATTCATCACTACCAAATGGCTGTTTCCAATACTCAACACTCAGATAGAGGCGCTCCCTGCTTTTTTTCTGTTTTCAACCATATTATGACATCAATCCTTTAGCCAACTGGGTATCCACCCAAGAGTTAAGTCCTAGCTTGTACAATGTTTTATGAGATCAATATGAAAAGCTTTGCTGAAATCAAGATAGGCTATGACCACAGGACCACCCTGGTACAAAACATATGTTTTATAGTAAAAAAATTCAGATTAGTCTGACATGATTTATCATCGGTAAGGCCATGCTACTTTGGATCCAGCAAGCGGCAAGTTCCTCCTGACTCATACAGCACCTTGGACAACCCCCAGCTATGACGCCAAACATAAAATGAGCACCGTCACAGTCTCAGAGCTCTACTTATTCCAACTGGCTTGGGAACAGAGCAAAAGACGATGAGCATTCAGATGAATAAAAAGTACCCTCCACCCATCATCTGATGGAAAGACAGATTGTATGAATTATTTTCCTTTTGGAGTCTCGCAGCGTGACACCTCGTGTCTTGTGGTTGCATCCATGGGTTGGTTTCATGCTCCATTTTTGAAAAATTCTATAAATGTGAGGTTTTTTAAAAAAAGACAAGTCACGGTGGAAATCCAAACAAGATGTTAATGTACCTGTCACACAGCTGTCCGTCTGTTTATCCGTACATTAGTCAGCACTACTCCAAACTACAAAGACTGGATAATACTGTCCAATATTCATAGGCTTTGCCACCAATGAAGAGTTACAGGCCCCAACCGGGGAACATAATCTTTGAGCTCTGGCTAATGGGAAATTAAATGACTAAATTAAACATTACCCGCACTTTATATACGACCATTTGGCGTCTCTTTCAAACTTCTGTTCGTTTAGGTCAACTTCAAACTCCACACAAATAACCAAGAACCCCCCCCCCGCCCCCAGTCTATGGAGGGGTGCACGTCCGAACGACCAGTCCCTGCTGCTGGGTAGGTTTAGGGGCGCTAATCTAAGGCTCACCTTAGATTGCAACACCCCCTTCAGTTAATAAGCTGCAAACCCCCTCCCCCCCCCCCGAGGTGACAGGCTGCAACCACCACACACACACACACCTCCCATGTGATAAGCTCTGCACCCCCCCCCCTCAAGGTGGCAGGCTGCAACAACCAACCCCCCTGAAGTGACAGGCTGCAACCACCACAACCCCCCCCCCCCCCAGGTAATAAACTGCATCCCCCCTCCTCTGGGGTGACAGGCTGCAACATCCCCCTTAACAACCCCCACAGGTGATAAGCTTCACCCTCTGCAACTTACCACACAAATAACCACCAACCCTCCCTCTGTGGATGGCTGCATGTCTGAGCGGTCGATCCCTGGTGCTGGGACCTTGGGGACCACTAATCTACAGCTCACCGTAGATTACCATGCCTACTAAGAAGAATACTCCTTACATTTGTGATCACTGGGAAAAACTCCCCCCCCCCCCCCCCCCACGACCACCACTTCAGATATGAGTAGGTGAAAAAATCATTATTGTTAGTGGTTACTTATCTGGGAGGCAGACATTTCTTACAGCTTAAGGAATGCCTACCATCTTCTGAAGGAAGCCTGGGAATTCATGGAGCCCTGGTTGAGAAAGGCTGGTCTATATTTTGCCAAGATCAAATTTTTTGCCAAATAAAAATTAGTATGCTGCCAATCACAGGGGATTACCCCCTAAATATTTGATCCCTATTCAAACACTACCTACAGATATAGGTGCAATACTTGAAAAAGGACCCAATCAAAAATTACCTTTTTAATTAATTGTCCAACGAAGATATCAATAGATGTAAAGGCATATAGTGGAAAAAGTAAGTACACCCCTGGCATCAGGTATTACCCACCTGTAGCCAAAATGACTACATGTAGGCATTTTGTATAAATTGTTACCAGTTCTTGAGACCGACACCTTTGACCTTTATTCTCCATGCAGAATTTCTTCAGGTGCAAGATTTTTATGGATTTTTGTTGCATGAACTGCACGTTTCAAAATCTTCCTACAACATTTCAATGGGAATCAGATCAGGGTTTTGACTGGAGACCACTGGATCTCTATCTTTGGACTAGAGTCCAAAACCTTCTATTTTCTTTCTTTTGAGCCATTCCTTTGTGGATTTGCTAGTGTGCATCATATCATTATGATGTTAAAAAGACTTAGTTCAAGTTCAACTTCAACTTTTGGACAGATGGCCTCACATTCCCATCAAACACACTTTGATATGATGCAGAAAGTCTGGTTGACTTGATGACTAAGAGCAACCCAGTTACTGAAGAAGCAAAGCTACCTCAAAGCTACCTCCTACAACATTTCAATGGGAATCAAATCAGGGTTTTGACTGGAGATTAGGGATGATTGAACTTTTGAAAAGTTCGGTTCGACCAGAACACCCTAACTTCCCGAAAGTTCAGTTCGGATTCCAGAACCCCATTGAAATCAATGGGACCTGAACTTCTGGAATCAAAAAACACAATTTTGAAGCCCTAAAACCCAATAAATGCCCCTAAAAAGTGCCTAGGGTTCTGGGTCATGCCCCAGGGACTATTAATCACACAAGAAAAAGCTCTTAAAAATTGTCGTTTTTGATAGAGAGCCAATTATTGAAAAAATTATTGAAAAAAAAAAAATGAGATTTCTTTGGATTTAGTGTCTGGGGGGGGGGGTCTAAAAAGTGTACCTGTGAAGTTTCAGCTCTGTAGCATGTCCAGAACCAGAAAAAGGAAAGTGTTAAGTGTCAGGGTGACCGTAGTGTAGGGTGACAGAACTCTTCCATGTCAGGGTGACCGCCAGAAAAAAAAGATATTTTTTCTTTGAATTTTTAGTAGGGCAGGGATGGGGTTCCGCTCCTTTCACACCTGGGCGTTTTTGTTGCAGGCGTTTATTGGGAATTTTTTGGGCGTCTTTGGAGGCAGGCATAACATCTGAACTTCTATATAGGGGTATATATATACACACACACACATATATATACACATATACACATACATACATATAGGTGTGAAAGGAGCGGAACCCCATCCCTGCGCTACTGAAATTATTTCATTAACGCAAGGATGGGGTTCCGCTCCTTTCACACCTATATGTGTATATGTGTATATATACCCCTATACTGAAGTTCAGATGTCATGCCTGCCTCCAAAGACGCCCAAAAAATGCCCAATAAACGCCTGCAATAAAAACGCCCAGGTGTGAAAGGAGCGGAGCCCCATCCCAGCGCTACTGAATTCTAAGAAAAATTATCTTTTTTTTCTGGCGGTCACCCTGACATGGAAGAGTTCTGTCACCCTACACTACGGTCACCCTGACACTTAACACTTTCCCTACAGAAACTAGATTATTGAATCTAACTATAGTGGTATATAGTACCCTAACTACACTGCATATCCCTTTCCTCACACTAATAATTGCAAAATGGTGCAGCAGAAATGCTTTCACTCTATTCCACTGCCTCTGTAATACAGTGCTAGAGATTTGGCGGGGCTATGTTATATACTGGGGGGCGTATAGGGGGTGTATTCACTCCTGATTGGCCTCTGGACCCCCTAGTCACTCCAAATTGCTTTTACTGATGTTTCTGGGCCAATCACGGGCTTTCAAAGCCCAGTTCCTGTCCCATTCCTGTCCCATTGCATTTTGGGCGGTTCTGGTGGCCGAATTCCGAACTTTTACCGCAAAAAGTTCTGAATTCGGCCGAATTTCGAACAGCCAATGTTCGGGTCGAACCGTTCGATCATCCTTACTGGAGACCACTGGATCTCTATCTTTGCACTAGAGTCCAAAACCTTCTATTTTCTTTCTTTTGAGCCATTCCTTGGTGGATGTGCTAGTGTGCATCATTTCATTATCACGTTAAAGTTCAACTTTTGGACAGACGGCCTCACATTCCTATCAAACATGATATGATGCAGAAGGTCTGGTTGACTTGATGACTAAGAGCAACCCAGTTACTGAAGCAGCAAAGCTACCTCAAACCATAACATTTTCACCACCATGCTTCACAGTCGTTATATGATTCTTCTCATTAAATACTGTCTTTGCCTTGCTATAAACATGTCTATGGCCACTATGACCAAACCAGTCTACTGTATCTTTGACTGATCAGCCTTCATCATATTGTTCTAGAAGGTCTGTTCTTTGCCTATACCAGTGATGGCGAACCTTGGCACCTCAGATGTTTTGGAACTACATTTCCCATGATGCTCAACTACACTGCAGAGTGCATGAGCATCATGAGAAATGTAGTTCCAAAACATCTGGGGTGCCAAGGTTCGCCATCACTGGCCTATACGTTTAACGGCAAACTGTAATCTTGATCTAATGATCTTTTTGGGCAGCAGAGATTTTTAACACTCCACTCATGCAATAATATTTTAATCCAGTTTTATTGTGTTATTAATAAAATTACCTGATTTTATTATATAATTTGTAGTGTGGTGTACCTCAAAAGTCTGCTCTGCTTTCCTTTTCCACCTTTGTATAATTGTACTGTGCATTCTATAGTGACTATTCATGGTCACCATTTATCATACCTTTGTAAACCTTGACTATATCTTTATATTACAATAGGTATTTTTGCATCAGAACTGCAGTCTAACTTCATTAATTGATTTACTATTATTGATGAAAGGGCGAAGGGATGGTGCCCTAAAAATAGGTAGGTACCCCTGTGCTTCGCTGTGCTCTATTGTTGTAAGGTGTGGAGACACCATCTCTAACTCTACATTCAATAAGTCTTTGCGGATGTTTTTAAGCCCAGATGTCATTCATAACTTTTTTATATGAAATTTTCCATCTTGTAAGCAGCTGGGCTGTAAAATTGCAGTCCCATCTCTGAAAAATGAAGTTCTATTTTTCCTGCAGGGGGATCAGAGTCAGGAAATTCAGCTGCTTCTCGGAGGAGATTGACCTGCTGGCAGCTGCTTCACATACCATGATAAACTACGACCTCGCCTATTGTAACGGGGATTACTCATTGACCCCAACAAGATCCCCCTGCCTCCTGCAGACTGCCACATTGTAACAATTGGCAATTTCCCCTAATCCCTCATCTGATCCCGATTACCATTTATTGGGGGCACTAAATCCTCGACATGAAATATGAAAGTGCCGACTGATGCCATGGCTGCTCAGGTCATGTTGGCTGGTGATTTTCATCTCTTACATTTTTTTTTTTTTTGTTTTTTCTTTTAAAGAAAATATCTTTTTTGAAAATAAGAATAAAATAAAATAAAAAAAATAAAACATAGCAAAGGTGCTTTTTAGTGGTTAAATATAAAAAGAAAAAAAAAAAAAACGATATTTTGGATGTTAAGAAGATATATTTTCTATGTATAGAAATAAAACAGGGAGAAAAAAAACAGAACCATTTTTTGTTTTGTCTGTCAAAGTTATAAAAATCGCAATACTTCAAATCCTGCAAAGGAGGAAAAGACATCTCTGTAACTTGCATCAAAAGATTGAACATTTGATGTTTTGCCTTTATCACCCTATTATTGTTTTGCCTGATTTTTTTTTGTTTTTTCTATTGCAAGTTTAAAAAATTAAATTTTTATTATATCGGATATATATAGCGCCAAACAGTTTGAGCAGCGCTTTACAAAATGGAAGTATACAGTACAGTTACAATTCAATACAAGAGGGGTCAGAGGGCCCTGCTTGTTAGAGCTAAAAATCCTAGTTTGTCATCGGTTCTACTTGCTCTAATTTTTGTAAAAAAATTCCCCCTACACGTGCCTATTAGTAATATAGCTTTATTCCACAGGCCAAAAGTTTTAAAAATTATTATTTGATTTATTAATAATAATACAGATATTGATAATGATATTATCATCAATAATAATAGCAATAGCATTAATATTACCATTATTCCTATTCTTCTTCCTATTATATTTTATATAATTAGTATTATTATTTATTATTTTTATTATTAATAATAATAATAATAATAATAATAATAACAACAGCAGCAGCAATATTTTAAACATAATTATTATATTTACTATCATTAATAAATTAATATATACACAGAGCTGCTCACTACCCAAATCCTTCTCATACACAAAAACATATATCAACAAAAGTCCATATATAACTAAGTGTCCACTAAATCAACTTGTGTAGGTTAAAATGGAAAAAAAAAAAAAACGAAAAAAAATAGAAAAACTTGAAAAAAACGTCATTAAATAAATAAGAGTTCCTCCACTCTTCAGACTTTAAATCATCAAATGTGGTCCCTCGTATGGTTCCACACTCACCAAGTGTTGTTGATCCCAACAAATAAATGTTAGAAGTCAGTTGCGCTTTAGATTGCAGACATTCTGGGCTTGCTATTATTATTATCATTAAATATTTGATTCATTACTATTTCTACAACTCGCTAAACAAACATATCGTAAGCTGCAGGTTAAAAAACATTTTGATTATTAAACAGTAATAATAATAACAGCATTATTATTATTATTATCATTATTAATATTAATAGTATCATTCTTATAATTATATTCATTTTGTTATTATTATTTTTAATATTATTATTATTATTATTATGATTATTATTATTAATATATAATAATAATAATAATAATAATAATAATAATAATGACAACAGCAATATTATTAACATCATTATTATAATATTTCATATTATTATTAACATTATTATTTGATTTATTAGTATATCTACAACTCGGGACACTGACATACAGTAAGCTGCAGGTTAAAAAATATTTTGATTAATTAAATAATGATAATGATAAAAATAATAATAAAATAGTATTATTATTAATATTATAAGTCAAATTATCACTATTATTATTATTATTATTGTTGTTGTTATTATTATTTTTATTTGTATTAATATCTATAACAATATTATTGACATCATCATTATTATTATTATATTTGATATTATTATTGTTTTAATCATTACTAGATCTACAACTTTCTACATTAACATACTGTAAGCTGCAGGTTGAAAAAAAATTGGGGTTTCCTGAGACCTAAAATTTCAAAGGGTTCCTCCAGGGTAAAAATGTAAACCTATCCTCCTTTAAATTATCCATTACCCTGCTAATATCCCTGGACCCCAATAATGTGCTAATATCCCTCTGCCGATTGAATTATCCCTAAACCTGGTAACTATCCAGAACTCATCAGCTTGCCTCCTATTCCCATTATATTGTCCTTTACCTCCAATGATATCCTAGGGGTGATTCCCCTAGCCCAACCCCCCCCCCCACCCCCCTTCCCCATTCAACCCATAACAACTCCTTAATTGCTTTGGCAATACTAAAATGTACTTGGTCCTGCCAATAAAGCTTGTATGAATTTGATTTTGATAAGAAAGAAAAGAAGGGAACAGGAGATAGGAGAGGAGAGGAGAGGAGAGGAGAGGAGAGAAGAGGAGAGGAGAGGAGAGAAGAGAAGATGAAAGAAGAGAAGAGAAGGGAAGAGGAGAGAGCAGAGGAGAGGAGAGGAGAGGAGAGGAGAGGAGAGGAAAGAGAAGAGAAGAGAAGAGAAGAGAAGAGAAGAGAAGAGAAGAGAAGAGAAGAGAAGAAAAGAAAAGAAGAGGAGAGGAGAGAAGATGAAAGAAGAGAATGGAAGAGGAGAGAAGAGAAGAGAAGGGAAGAGGAGAGAGGAGAGAAGAGGAGAAAGAAGAGAAGAGAAGAGAAGAGAAGAGAAGAGAAGAGAAGAGAAGAGAAGAGAAGAGAAGAGAAGAGAAGAGAAGAGAAGAGAAGAGCAAAGACAGAGAAAAAGCAAGAGGGGGAAAGAGAGGTGGAGGTGGGGCAGAGAGAGAAAAAGAGAGGACTAGCAGTAGAGAGAAGGAGAGAGATAGCGGGTCAGAGATAGACTAAAACAAGAGCAGTACAGAGAGAAGAGAGATGGGGGGTCAGAGACAGAGTAAAAAAGGAGAAGTACAGAGAGAAGAAGAGAGATGGGAGGTCAGAGACAGAGTAAAAAAAGAGAAGTACAGAGAGAAGAAGAGAGATGGGAGGTCAGAGATAGACTAAAACAAGAGCAGTACAGAGAGAAGAGAGATGGGGGGTCAGAGACAGACTAAAACAAGAGAAGTACAGAGAGGAAAAGAGAGAACTTTCACCCAAGTGGAAACTCTCAATTTTACTCTATACAAATCAATATTCACTTTGAAACTGAACTTTACCCCTTCACGTCTAAGGGTAAAACAAATCTTAATGCCCAAGCCCAATTTTGCAACTTTGACATGTGTGAGGCCCCTTCCACACGGGCGGTCTGATCAGGTCTAGCTGTCAGTTTTTCAGGCGGACCTGATCGGACGCTCCATGCACCTCTATGGAGCAGTGGATGCCAGTGGTGACATGCTCGCTGACACCCGCTGCTATCCAATCCATTCCTGTCCGTGAAATCTGGATGGATGGAAACCCTATTTTCCATCCGTCTGGAGGATTGTTTCGAATCGGATCGGATGAAAACCGACAGTCGGTCCGTTTTCATACGATCTCCCATAGAGGAGAGCGGGGATCTGACAGGTCTGTCTTTGCAAAATACGCATTGACAGAGCTGTCATCTGCCTGCTCAGTGGGGATCGGCGGATCGATCCCCCTGAGCAAAACGGAGTCCGCCGGGCGGAAAGCCCGTGTGAAAGGACCCTTAGTGAGACTGTACATATCAACACAATTACTTAATGCATCCAATTGGATTATACCGTGTTTTTTTCAGGACAAATCGGGCTTTTATTTGGTGGTAAATTGTAACGGATATCTCCCTCTTATTTTTTTATTATCTAAGAAAAACTCGCCCAAAATAGTAAAAAAAAAAAATTTTTTTTTTTTAACTGCATATTTCTTGGTACTACAAAGTACATTAATACATTGTGCTTTAGCAGACTAAATGTTATCCGATTGGGGTTACATCTAGTTTAGCTGGGTTGAAAAAAAATATATCAAGTTCAAAATTTTTGCACTACAGCAGTGTTGGTCCAGAGCAGTTTTTCTCAACTTATTTTTAATTGTAGTGCCCTTTTAAAGAATGCAAGATCTCAAAGGACTCTGGTCTAAAATGTAAAAAACATAAATGTTACTTATCAATGGAAAAACTTGAGCCTGGCGCAATGCACACAGCCACCTTGATTCAATTAACTTCACATCAGTAGCTCCCCTTCACACCAGACTTCTCCAATTACATCAGAGGTCCCCTATCACATCAGAGTTCTCCAATCACATCAGAGGTCTCCCATCCCATCAGAGTTCTCCAATCACATCAGAGTTCTCCAATCACATCAGAGTTCTCCAATCACATCAGAGGTCTCCCATCCCATCAGAGGTCCTCCCATTACATCAGAGGTCCTCCCATCACATCAGAGTTCTCCTATCACATCTGAGCTCCTCCCATCACATCAAAGGTCCCCCATCCCATCAGAGGTCCTCCCATTACATCAGAGGTCCTCCCATCACATCAGAGTTCTCCTATCACATCTGAGGTCCCCCATCACATCAGAGGTCCTCCCATCACATCAAAGGTCCCCCATCACATCAGAGTTCTCCAATCACATCAGAGGTCATCCCATCACAACAGAGGTCCTCCTATCAGAACAAAGGTCCTCCCATCACATGAAAGGTCCTCCCATCGCATCAGAGGTCCCCCATTACATCAGAGGCCATCCCATTACAACAGAGGTCCTCCTATCAGATCAAAGGTCCTCCCATCACATCAGAGGCTGCCCATTGCATCAGAATCTCCCCATCACATCAGAGGTCCCCCATCAAATCAGAGGTTCTCCCATCACATCAGAGGTCCCCCATCACATCAGTGGTCCTCCAATCACATCAGAGGTCCCCATCACATTAGAGGTGATAACATCGCATCAGAGTCCTCCCATCACATCAGAGGTCCTCATATCACATCAGAGGTCCTCCATCACATCAGAGGTCCCCCCCCATCACATCAAAAGTCCCCATAACTTCAGAGGTCTCCCCATCACATCAGATGTCCCCCCCATCACATCAGAGGTTCCCCCATCACGTCCCAGATACCCCATCACATCAGAGGTCCCCCCCCATCACATCAGAGGTTCCCCCATCACGTCCCAGATACCCCATCACATCAGAGGTCCCCCCCCTCAGATCAGAGGTCCTCCAATCACAACAGATGTCACCCCATCACAGCAGAGATCCCCAATCACATCAGAGGTCCCGCATCACATCAGATGTCCCCTATCACATCAAAGGTCCCGCATCACATCAGAGATCTCCAGAGGTCACTATTCACATCAGTAGTCTTCCTTCACATCAGAGATCTTCTACATTGGAGATCCCCTTCACATCAGGGGTCCCCACATGACATCAGAGGTCCTCCTTTACATCAGAGGTCCCCCACATGACATCAGAGGTCCTCCTTTACATCAGAGGTCCCCCACATGACATCAGAGGTCCCCCACATGACATCAGAGGTCCTCCTTTACATCAGAGGTCCCCCACATGACATCAGAGGTCCTCCTTCACATCAGAGGTCCCCACATGAGATCAAAACCCCCCATCAATCACATCAGAATACACCATTCACATCAGAGTTTCCCCCATCACATTAGATGTTCCCATATCACATCACATCCCCCCCTTCACATCTAAATCCATCATTCACATCAAAAGCCCTCATTTACAACAGAGGTTCCCCCCTCAGATCAGATGTTCTCCTTTACATCAGAGGTCCCCCTTCACATAAGAGGTTCCTACTTTAAATCAGAGTTCATCCTTCACATCAGAAGCCCTCTTTGCATAAGAGGTTCCCCCATAACATCAGAGGTTTCTGTATCACATAAGAGGTCCCCCATCATGTCAAAGGTCCTTCCATCACATTAGAATCCTCCCTTCACATTAGAGGCCCCCTTCACATCAGAGGCCCTCCACCATGTCAGAGGTCCCAATCACATCTGAGTCCCCCCTTCACATCAGAGGCCCCCCATTATGTCAGAGGTACTCTAATCACATCAGAGGTCCACATCATGTCAGAGGTCCCCTGTCTTATCAGAGTCACGCCATCACATGAGAGTCCTCCCTTCACATCAGTAGCCTCCCTTCACATCAGAGTCCCCCCATCACATTAGAGGTTACTGTATCACATCAGAGGCCCTCCATCACGTCAGAAGTCCCCCATCACTTCAGAGCCCCCTTTCGTACAACAAGTACACTCCAACACATCAAACCCCCCCCCTCACTTCACATTAGAGGTCCTCCAACATGTTAGAGATTACCCCATCTGGCATTATCTGGGTGGCTCTTTATTTTTTGGAAAGTCCTCTTTAACCCTATCCACTCCAAATCAAAATTCTAATTCTAAAACACAAAGAAAATGTGCCAAGATGCATGTCAAGGCTCAAAGGAAATGCATGTGATGCATGATAATGCATCTGCCTAATAGTAAAAAAAAAAAAAGAAAAAGAACGCACCTCCACCCACAGGCATAGATCTAAATGGACCTTTAAAGCGGAACACTCCTCAAACATTGAGGTCCTGCTGGTTCGCTCCCTCCCACAGCCTGTACCTGAGCTAAAAGTTTTCTTTGGGGGGGGGGGGGTGAGTACAGATTTTCATTAGTACCCACTTCCATTTCCGCAAATTTCACCTAGGCGAGGATGACATCCCTTTATATCTTTTGTAGCTGCTGACTTTTGGAAAACAGAAAACAAACTGAAGTTCCTCTTTAATAATGTATTACTGAATACAGAGCTGCATTAATGTGTGTTTGGCTTCGGGTTATACGATTCGCAGAACTTTTCCGCAGCGTCGGCTAAAATGTGCATGGCGGCAGCCCCTCGGCCGGGGTTACGGGCCAGGGAACAAAGAGTGCGCCTCTGGCCCAGGTCTCCCTCCCCGGCACACATGGCGGGTTTTGTGAGAACAGCAAGGACCGAACAAGAGCCATTCTGTGTCTGGATAATACACAATGGCTTTTCCTCACAACAGAAACAACACTGTCTGCCGGACGGGGAGGGCAATTTATGCGCTATCCGCGGAGGCAATTGTCATAATGAAGGTGATTACCGGGATCTGATTGCAATCAATATCGCCATTAAATGGCGTGTTATGTAAACATACAGCCTTGTCAGTCTCGGCTGACCCCCTTTTTTTTTCCCTTCCCATTCTCCTCCGGCTTCGCTTTCACTGCCTCTCCTTTCTAAGCTGACATTTTCCTTCCCCGTAGAAAACCTCTTCAGTCCTCAATTCAGACAGCTGCTTATCTCACATTGCTGTCTGACTGCCTGAGCAGAGAAAGAGGCTCTTCAGCTCTGTTCCCGGGGCCACTGGGGAATCGCCATCCCCCCGTTCATTGGCCCCGAGATGCTACATTAATCCGACGATGGGGAGGAGAGACCTTGGTTTACCGGCTGCCAGCATAGATCTTTGTCCTTGTGACCCGCTCTTCGCATTAGACTTTTCATAGGGTGGAGGAGATGTGTATCTGGCCCCATTGTCCAAGCCTGTGTGTGATGTAAAATAGCCGCTATTCAAGAGCTCGGAGATATGAACTGCGATATCGAAGGTTATTAAAATGCCTTTAGTCCTTAGATACCAGCTGTTTTTTTTTTTCTTTTCCTTTCTTTTTTTACAGGAGAAAGACAAACCATGGTTCTTTAATAAAATCTCGTAAACCCCAGCCTGGAGAGCAGGCTTATACTTGGGTTAGCCAAGGGGATATGATGATGGCAAATAGTTACATATATTTTTATGGATGGCCAGGTTGAAAAACCAAATGTCGGTCAAGTTCACGCAAAAGAGACAATAATAAGGTGGAAAATCTAAACATCCATCAAGTTCAACCAAAAAAACAAACAAACTCGTATGACACTGCCCCCCCCCCCCAAAAAAAAATTCCCCAAAGCAGTTTCCTGCAATAAAAGGTACTGTACTCTTCAATACGATGGCCCGTGTCTTCTGTCATCACTCTGTTCCAGAGATGCTATTAGAATGAAAAACTAAGCGTCCATCAAGTCTGACCAAAAAAAGACAAGAGATAAATGAAAGTGATACTGTCCTCCCAAAAAAAATCCATAGAGTAGTTTCCTTCAATAGTAGAGGAAGTATGCTCTTCAATACAGTGGCCCATGCCTCCTACCATCATTTAGTTCCAACCCTGCAATCAGGATGAAAAATTTAACACTTATCAAGTTCAACCAAAGACAATAATAAATAAATCTAAGTGACACCGTTGTATCCCCAAAGAATTCCCCAAAGCAGTTACCTTTAACAGACAAGGTACTCTTCCATACATCGGCCCATGTCTCCCACCATGAATTTGTTCCAGTGCTGTAGTCAGGTTAAAAAAACCAAACGTCCGGTCCATCAAGTTCAACAAAAAAAAAGACATTAAATATTGTGATACTATAATTACCCCAGAAAATTCCCCAAAGCAATTCCCTGCAATACAAGAGGTAGAATACTTGATATGATGGCCTGTGTCTTCTACTATCTCTTTGTTCCAGTGTTACAGTCAGGTTGAAAAACGAAAAGTCCATCAAGTTCAACAAAAAAAAAAGACAAAGATCAATTAAAATAACACTGTCGTCCCCCCCCCCCCAAAAAAAATCCCCAAAACAGTTTCCTGCAAAAAAGAGGTGCTGCTATACTGTTCAATAGAGTGGCCCATGTCACCTATCATTACTTTTTTCCTGCCCTGCCATCAAGATGGAAAGCTAAACATTCATCAAGTTCAACCAAAAAAGACAAAAATTAATAAATTAAAGTGACACTGTTGTTTCCCCCAAAAATCCCCCAAAGCAGTTTCCTGCAATAGACAAGGTACTCTTCAATACAGTGGCCCGTGTCTTCTATCGTTACTTTGTTCCTGCCCTGCCATCAGGATGGAAAGCTAAACATTCATCAAGTTCATCCAAAAAAGACAATAATTAATAAATTAAAGTGACACTGTTGTTTCCCCCAAAAATTCCCGAAAGCAGTTCCGACAATAGACAAGGGACTCTTCCATATGGTGGCCCGTGTCTTCTACCGTCGCTTTGTGCCATTGTTGCAGTCAGGTTGGAAAGCTAAACGTCCATTAAATTCAACCAAAAAAGTGAAAAAATAAGTTAATACGAGTCAGTGTAATCACCCCAGAAAATTCCCCAAAGCAGTTCTCTGCAATAGAAGAGGAAGAATACTTGATAGGGGGGACCCATGTCTCCTACCAATGCTTTGTTCCAGTGTTGTAGTAAAATTCAAAACCTAAAAATATATTAATTCTGACCAAAGACCAAAATAATTACCCCAAAAAACTCCACAAAGCAGTTCCATTCCATTGAAGAAGTAGTATACTCACCTCTTCGACAGTCCATGTCTCCTACTGATGCTCTGTTCCAGCGCTACAGTCAGGTCCAAAAACCAAACATCTATCAAGTTCAACCAAAAAAGACAATAATAAATAAATTAGAGCGACACTGTTGTCTCCCCAAAAAAAATCCCCAAAGCTGTTCCCTTTAGTAGAAGAGGTACTATACTCATCTTAATGGTGGCTCGTGTCTCCTACCATTGCTTTGTTCCAGAGCTTTGTCAGGTCAAAAATTAAACATTCATGAAGTCCAGCCAAATAGGACAACAAAAAATAAATTACAGTGACACTGTCATTACCCACAAAAAATGCCCAAAAGCAGTTCCTGAGAATAGAAGAGGTAGTATACTCTCCCCTATGCTGGCCCATGTCTCCTACCATTGCTCTGTTCCAGTGTTGCAGTCAGGTTAAAAAAAATGAAACATTAATTAGGTTTAGCCAAAAGGGGCAATAATAAATACATTAAAGAGACAATATCATCACCCCAACAAATTAGCAAAAGCAGTTTCTGGCTAATTTCTATGGTGGCTAGTGTCTCCCACTATTGCCCTGTTTCTGTACTGCAGTCGGCTTGAAAACTAGATGTCCATCAAGCCCAACAAAAAAAGAGAAAATAAAATGAATTACCGTGACGCTGTATTCATCCCAAAAAAATCCTCAAAGCAGTTCCCTGAAATTGTAGAGGCAGTATACTTGTCTCTACAGTGGCCTGTGTCTCCTACCTCCTCTCTGTTCCACCACTGAAGCCTCCATCAAAATTTGTTAGAAGTTTTTAGTTGTTGAAATGTTGGATATCTGTGACCCGCCACTCACTCTGGTCCCATCTGCTGTCCCCTGCATCACTGCTTATCTTACATTGATGTGGGGTGTTTGGTGTCTCAGGCCAAGGTAGTGGGACTTTTAGGGCAAGTAATAATATTACTACAAGTAAAAATAAAAAGATATAGTATCGGATTTATTCCGTTGTACATAAGGCATAATGATATATACATACATTCCAATAAGGTGGAGATATGTGTTTTGGGTATAGGCCCAATGTGATAAAGATAGAAAAAGAAAAACGATTCGAGGGAATCTGTGACATATGTGATAGTTTGTGACAAAATTAGGGATAATGATCTCTGTGTTTCCTGTGTAGTCCAGGAAGTAGTAGTTCACAGAGTCTATCCCTGAATCTGACGCGTTTCGGCTTTTTCTTGTTCAAAATAGGGACGAGGCAAAACCTACTCCTACTATCTAGAGAAAAAAAACCCCCACCCCCTCATCTTACATTGATGTAGGGCTTAACAGATTGGGAAACAATGTATTGTGGTGGACACAAGTGACTTCCTAGGACAAGCTGCTAAGATGCCATTACCTTGAAGATACAACACCAATGGTGGCCAAAGAAAGACTTGCACATGCCGACATGCTTCTTTAGCAGAATAATGCTGGTGGCTTTGAAGCAGGTTAGCTGCAAGTCCTTGTGGGACCTTATGGCGCTTTTCCACTGCATGGAACCGAACGGTTCGGCTCGCTTTTGTGCTTTTCCACTGCTGGTACCGCATGGTATGGTGTAGGAACGGTTCGGTACGGTACGGTATGGCGGCACTTTTCCACTGCATGGAACCGAACGGTACGGCTCTCAAAAACAGTACCACCTCGATTGTGGTTCCAAGAGGTACCGTACCCGGTACCATATCCCACAATCCTTTGCATGCAGTCACTACTAGTCACTGATTGGTCAGAGAATCCCACCCACCCCGTTGTTATCCCACCCACGTAACTTTAGTACTACTTTAGTGGAAAAGCAAACCATACCGTACCGAACCGAACCGTTCCAAAACCGTACCGAACCGTTCCAACACCGTACCATGCGGTACCAGCAGTGGAAAAGCAAACCGAGCCAAGCAGGGCTGTGGCTCCTCCAGACATTGCTAGGGGTTTCTTGAGCTGTGGCTGATTTACCTCCCATTTGATGGTGCCTCCATAATTTTGGGGCTAACACCATTTGGCAGTCAGTGACATAACATCAATGATTGTTTTAGTTAACTATAAGGGTGGTTTTGTAACTGCAGTAAAGGGGCATTTTCCCCACTGCCAACCAATACATTTGGCATTTTTTCACTGATCACCAGTGAATTGGTTGTAGCAGGAATTTCCTGAGATCTGAAAATTACTTCAAGGGTCCCTCATGGGTATATGGTTGAGAAAGGCTGCCTTAGAGGAAAATATCAGTTTCTTATCACTCAGGAGCTGCTGTCATCATTGACTGAAGGCTGACCACATCATCCGTAGGTCATAGGTAAGACTGCAGAACAAATTTTGGAAAAAGTGCTTGGGATTTCTGTATAATATAGTGTCCTAGTTGGTCGAAAGACATAGCACAACTGCACAGATGCTAATAACCCTTATCATACAATACACTTATGTATAGTAAGGACATGTGTGAACATATCACTCTAGTTGAGCAACCAATCAGAAGCTTGTTTCCATTTTAAAATAAGTATTTTGGCAAATATTGGCAAAGCTATTTGTAAAACTAGTCTCAGTGTTTTATAGTTTTTGTACCATGTCCTTTGATGTTTGTGAAGGTTCTCATTTATCTAGCATATGGTATAGCCAGTCATACCATAGGACTTTTACTGTATTGTTGAAGATATTTTGTAGCTCCTCCAAAATACTTCTTCGATTCTAATGAGCGTCAGGCAGATACCTCAACATTTATATCCACACAGGTAGCACAGAAACCTTAATCCAATCACCATGGAATGTGTAGATGTTGAGTGTCCAAGAACAGGATGGGAGGTATGAGGAGGTATGAAATGTTGGTGCCAGGCGGGTTGGTCTGAGTATTTTTAAAAACTGCTGATCTAATGGGATTTTCATGCTCAACCATCTCTCGGGTTTATAGAGAATGGTCCGAAAAAGAGAAACTATCCAGTAAGTGGCAGTTGTGTGGAGGAAAATGCTGTGTTAATGTGAGATGTCAGAGGAGAATGGGAAGACTGGTTGGAGATGATAGAAAGGCAACATTAACTCAAATAACCACTCGTTACAACCAAGGTATTCAGAATACCATCTACAGCAGTAGAAGACCAAACCGGGTGTCACTCCTGTCAGCTAAGAACAGGAAACTGAGGCTACAATTCGCCTAGGGTTTACCAAAGTTGGACAATATAAGATTTGAAAAACGTTGCCTGGTCTGATGAGTCTCAATTTCAGCTGAGACATTTAGATGTTAGGATCAGAATTTGGTGTAAACAACATGAAAGCATGGATCCATCCTGCCTTGTATCAACGGTTTAGGCTGGTGGTGGTGTAATGGTGTGGGGGATATTTTCTTGGCACACTATCGGCCCCTTAGCACCAAATGAGCATCGTTTAAACGCCACAGCCTACCTGAGTATTGTTGCTGACCATGTCCATCCCTTTATGACTGCAGTGTCCCCATCTTCTGATGGCTCCTTCCAGCAGGATAATGCACCATGTCACAAAGCTCCAATCATCTCACCACTGGTTTCTTCACCATGACAATGAGGTCACTGTACTCCAATGGCTCCCACGCTCACTACATCTCAATCCAATAGATCACCTTTGGTGGTGGAATGGGCAGGGCCGGTGCTTCCACTAGGCAAACTAGGCAGCTGCCTAGGGTGCATTGCCACCTAGGGGCGCAGCCAGGAGTCGGCACTCTCTCTCCATCATGAATTCTCCATCATGAATGATTATTGTGAGCTGAGGCGAGGGGCGGAGGAAGAAGGGACAGCGGAAGATGCCAAGTGTCTTGGGCAGTGGTGGAACTACTAGGCCCTGGCTTTCCACCACTGTTGGAGGGAACCCAAAAGGCAAGAAGGGAGCCCCCCAGAGTGAATCCTGCATGATGATCCTCTTCAGGTGGAGCTGAGCAGTAGGAAGTGACTCTCTGCACTGAGCTGGTGGGCAACCGTTTATTTCCCTGGGTTGCTATTAAGCAGGGAGAGGAGGAGAACTGAACCTGAGCCAGAGCTCGGCACTGGAGGGCGGAACCTTTACTGGGGCACCAGCGACAAGGCACCAGAATGGTCTGAGGAGGCTGGTGATGAAGGACGTGTGAAGCTCTCTAACTGCTGCTTTTCCCTCCACCAGGAGCCACCGCGTTTAACAGGGGTTCGGGGTCACCAGGTGTGCCATGAGGAATAGGGGTCCCTGGGTATGCCATGGGGGATTGGGGTCCCCAGGTGTGACACGGGGAACATCAGGGTCCCCAGGTGTGCCATGGAGGAACATCAGGGTCCCCAAATGTGACATGGAAAAACATCAGGATCTGACATAGAGCTACATCGGGGACAGTGGGTATGACAGCATGAAATGGAGTAATATTGGGGTCCCAGGGTGTGACATGGAAAAACATCAAAGTCCCTTGGTGTGACATTGAGGGACATTAGGGTCCCTGGGTGTGAAATGGAGGAATATGGGGGTCACTGGGTATAACAGCATAACATGGAGGAACCATCAAATCAGGGTCACATAGAGGAGTTTTTAACCCCTTCCCTTTTTTTTGGGGGGGGGGGGGCGCAAGTAGCTGGTCTTGCCTAGGGCATAAAATAGTCTAGCACCGGCCCTGGGAATGGGAGATTTGCATCATGGATGTGCAACCGAAAAATCTGCAGCAACTGTGTGATGCTATCATGTCACTATGGACCTAAATCTCTGAGGAATATTTCCAACACCTTGTAGAATCTATACCATGAAGAATGAAGGCAGTTCTGAAGGCAAAAGGGGGTCCAACCCGGTACTAGCAAGGTGGACCTAATAAAGTGGCCGGTGAGAGTTTATTAGAAGAGATCTTTCCTAATTCCTTTGACACATTTTGACCCTTCCCTGGTCTTCCTCTACTTCTGTCCCCCATTTTCTAGGTATGTTTTCAGTAAACAAATTCAGTTCCTCCAAATTCCTCTGCTTTCCGAAGCTTTACAAAGTGGTGAAAGAGCCGAACACAAAACCTGCCATTAGATACATCTTCACTACACCTGAACGTCCCCCCGGGCTAATCGACATCTCATTGACTGGATATTTACAACAAACCTCTCGTTTTCTCTTTAATTTCCTAAGAGTAAGGAAAGACAATGATACAAAGGATTACTTAATTGCTTTATCTTTAATTGAGGATCTGCAGAACAACAGAGACAATCTCCTTCACATCTCTTTAATCAGTAGAGAGAATCGAGAAGTTGCCGATCATTCGAAAAATGGAAACGTTTTCAGGGATATTCAAGGGTGCAGAAGAAAAAAAAAAGGCATGGAAATTAAATAGCTACAAATATTGGTTTTGAATTTACTAGTGTGATATTATAACTTAAAAATGCTACATTTAGTTTAAAAAATATTACCATATGGAATATATAATTGTACATTGTAGGGATAGTAAAAAAAAAAAAAAAAAATTAATTAAATACATTAATAAATGAGTACATAAATAAAACAAAACAATAAATAAAATAACTACATAAATAAATACATAAATACATCAATTAAATTAATTAATTAATTAAATAAATAGCTAAATTATTAAATAAATTAACACATAAAAAATAAATAATTTAAAAATAATGCCATAAATTGTCAAATCAGTTAAACCCTAAGAAGGAATGTTTCAAAAATGCTACAAATATTGGTTTTGAATTTACTAGTGTGATATTATAACTTAAAAATGCCACATTTAGTTTAAAAAATATTACCATATGGAATATATAATTGTACATTGTAGGGATAGTAAAAAAAAAAAAATTAATTAAATACATTAATAAATGAGTACATAAATAAAACAAAACAATAAATAAAATAACTACATAAATAAATACATAAATACATCAATTAAATTAATTAATTAATTAAATAAATAGCTAAATTATTAAATAAATTAACACATAAAAAATAAATAATTTAAAAATAATGCCATAAATTGTCAAATCAGTTGAACCCTAAGAAGGAATGTTTCAAAAATGCTACAAATATTGGTTTTGAATTTACTAGTGTGATATTATAACTTAAAAATGCCACATTTAGTTTAAAAAATATTACCATATGGAATATATAATTGTACATTGTAGGGATAGTAAAAAAAAAAAAAAAAAAAATGAATTAAATACATTAATAAATGAGTACATAAATAAAACAAAACAATACATAAAATAACTACATAAATAAATACATCAATTAAATAAATAAATTAATTAAATAAATAGCTAAATTATTAAATAAATTAACACATAAAAAATAAATAATTTAAAAATAATGCCATAAATTGTCAAATCAGTTGAACCCTAAGAAGGAATGTTTCAAAAATGCTACAAATATTGGTTTTGAATTTACTAGTGTGATATTATAACTTAAAAATGCCACATTTAGTTTAAAAAATATTACCATATGGAATATATAATTGTACATTGTAGGGATAGTAAAAAAAAAAAAAATGAATTAAATACATTAATAAATGAGTACATAAATAAAACAAAACAATACATAAAATAACTACATAAATAAATACATAAATACATCAATTAAATAAATAAATTAATTAAATAAATAGCTAAATTATTAAATAAATTAACACATAAAAAAGAAATAATTTAAAAATAATGCCATAAATTGTCAAATCAGTTGAACCCTAAGAAGGAATGTTTCAAAAAGGCATTGAACTGTACTTTTAGTGTAGAAAGCTAAATACACAGGTAAAATACACACGTGTGAACTTTCTTTCCTGCTAAATACTGTATGTGTTGTTCTGTTCAGCCAGTTTGCTAATCCACGCACCCCTGACAGACACTGTAGCTGGGTGCTGATTTCACTACACGCCGACAGATTTTCACAGTGTACAGTACTGTGCAAAAGTTTTAGGCAGGTGTGAAGAAATGCTGTAAAGTAAGAATGATTTCAAAAACATATTTTAATTGTTTAGTTTTATAAACATACAAAATGCAAAGTGAGCAAACAAGAAAAATCTAAATCAAATCAATATTTTATTAGACTACCCTTCGGCTTCAAACCAGCATCAATTCTTACACTTGCACACTTTGTACACTTGCACAACGTCAGGAATTTTTGGTGGATGTCCTTTAACCACTTAACGACCGCCCGCCGCAGTTTTACTGCGGCAGGTCGGCTCTGTCCCACGAAATTACGTAACTGTACACCGCTTCACGGGACCGCGCGTGCCTATTCGCCACAGGGGAAGCCGATCAGCAGGTCCGGCGGCCACGATTGCCACCGGGCACCTGTGATTGCTCCCAGTGGAGACCGAACGGCGGGGTAAACAGGGCAGACCGCTGTTCTGTCAGTTATGAACACAGGGATCCTTTGTTCCTCTTATTTAGGAACACGAGTGTTCATGCAGAAAGCCCATCCCCCCACAGTTAGAAAGCACCCCCTAGGGACATATTTAACCCTTTGATCGCCCCGTGTTAACCCCTTCCCTGCCAATGTCATTATTACAGTAACAGTGCATATTTTTAGCACCGATCACTGTAGTAATGTCACTGGTACCCCCAAAAGTGTCAAAAATGTCAATTAGGTGTCCGATCTGTCCGCCGCAATGTCGCAGTCCTGCTAAAAATCGCAGATCGCCGCCATTACTAGTAAAATTAAAAAAACTTCCAAAATGACATACAATCTTTCCCCTAGTTTGTAGACGCGATAACTTTTGTGCAAACCAATTAATATACACTTATTGGGATTTTTTTTTACCAAAAATATGTAGCAGATAACAAATTGGCCTAAAATAATGAAACAATGTTATTTATTTTATTTTTTTTTTTTATTGGGAATGTTATATAGCAGAAAGTAAAAAATATTGTTTTTGTTTTCAAAATTGTCGCTCTTGTTTTGTTTATAGCGCATAAAATAAAACTCGCACAGGTGATCAAATACCACCAAAAAAAAGCCCTATTTGTGGGAAATAAAGGAAATCAATTTTATTTGGGTACAGCGTCGCACGACCGCGCAATTGTCAGTTAACCACTTTATCCCCGGAGGATTTGGCTGCTCAAAGACCAGGCCCTATTTTGCGATTCTGCACTGCGTTATTTTAATGGAAAATTGCGCGGTCGTGCGACGCTGTACCCAAACAAAATTTATGTCCTTTTTTTTCCCCACAGACAGAGCTTTTTTTTGGTGGTATTTTATCACCTGTGCAATTTTTATTTTTTACGCTATAAACAAAAAAGTGCGACAATTTTGAAAAAATAACAATATTTTTCACATTCTTTTATATGAAATTCTCAAAAAAAAAAAAAAAGCAAAAATCTAAATGTTTTAAAATTTTAGGCCAATTTGTATTCTGCAACATACTTTTGGTAAGAAAAAAAATCACAATAACCGTGTTTTGATTGGTTTGCACAAAAGTTATTGCGTTTACTAACTACGGGAACGATTTATGTAATTTTTATTGTTTTTTTTTAACTGGTAATGACAGCGATCTGCGATTTTGTTTTGCGGTACTGCGACATTGCGGCGGACAGATCGGACCCCTAACTGACATTTTTGACACTTTTGGGGGGACCAGTGACATTACTACAGTAATCAGTGCTAAACATATGTACTGTTACTGTAAAAATGACACTGGCAGGGAAGGGGTTAACTGTATTGGTGATCAAGGGTTTAAATGTGACCTTAGGGGTGTGATTCTAACGGTCAGAGGGCGTGGCTTGTTAGATCATCACAGAGATATGCGATCCTATATAGCAGGATCACGTAGCCTCTGTGATAATCTAAAGGAGAATGACCGACAGCTGTGTTTTCACCAGCCGTCTGTCTTTCTCTCTCAGCTGCGGGAGATTGCGAGTGGCCAGCGGCCATCGGAGCCGCCGGTCACAGGCACTGGCTCCCCAGCTGACGAGCGGGGGCAGGAGCGTGCCGCCAGCAGCGCGCGCTCTCCCTCTAGAGTCTCCTGAGCGAGCGACGTTATATTACGTCACTTTGCCCAGGAGCGGCTGCCCGCGGCAGTAAAACTGCGGTGGGCGGTCGTTATGTGGTTAAAGTAACGCTGTGCCGCATTGCAAAAAATGACCTGGTCATTAACCACCTCCCTACCGGCCAATGTATATATACGTCCTGCTTTTTAACCTAAATACCGGTGTTATGGCAGCAGATAGCTGCCATAACCCTGGTATTTTTTTAAACTGCAGGCGGTCGGCTTTCCGATAAGGGTGGTCCCAGTGGCGGATTCGCAGCGGGATCACACTTCCAACATGGCGGAAGAGGTGTCCCCCCCCCCCTCCCGCCACGTCCTGGTCCTTTTCCCCACTTACCGGACCCGGCAGCGGGGAAAACGATCCGGTCCCGGATCCTCACAGACAGGATGTCGAGCTTGCCCTCACTCTACTCTATGGTCTTGGAGGACCGGAGCTACGGCAAACGTCGTTGCCTTGCAACCGGCTTAAAGGTCCCTTTTTTTTTTTCCATTTTATTATTTTTTTTTTTTTCTATCTTTTAGTGTACTTGTGAGATCTGAGGACTTTTTGACCCCAGATCTCACAAAAAAAGAGGTCCTGTCATTCCTATATCTTTTCCAAGGAATGTTTACATTCCTTGTAATAGAAATAAAAATGATCACATTTTTTTTTTGTTTTTAAAAATGGTGTAAAAATAAAAAATAATAAATAAAATAAATAGTAGAAAAAAAAATTAAAGCGCCCTGTCCCCGCGCAGAAGCGAACGCATACGGAAACCCCGCCCACATATGTAAATGGTGTTCAAACCACACATGAGATATCGCCGCGATCGATAGAGCAAGAGCAATAATTTGAGCCCTAGACCTCCTCTGTAACTCTAAGATGGCAACCTGTAGAAATTTTTAAAGTGTCGCCTATGGGGATTTTTAAGTACCAAAGTTTGTCGCCATTACGTGAGCGTGCGCAATTTTGAAGCATGACATGTTGGGTATCTATTTACTCGGCGTAACATTATCTTTCACATTATGGAAAAAAATTGGGCTAACTTTACTGGTTTCTTATTTTTTAATTCAAAAAAGTGAATTTTTCCAAAAAAATTGCGTTTGGAAGACCGCTGCGCAAATACAATGTGATAAAAAATATTGCAATAATCTCCATTTTATTCTCTAGCGTCTCTGCTAAAAACAAATATATAATGTTTGGGGGTTCTAAGTAGTTTTCTAGCAAAAACTACTGATTTTAGCTTGTAAACACCAAATGACAAAAATAGGCCTAGTAGGCAAGTGGTTAAGGAGGTAAATCCTTCCGGCCCAGAAATGGTCAGAGACTGTGGATATCCTTTAGCAGATTATCGTAGACTGTGGATATTCTTCAGGAAATGGTCAGAGATCGTGGGTATCCTTCAAGAGATGGTCCAGAAAACTGGTCTGAAAATGTGGGTATCCATCAGGATATGGTCAGACTTGTTTACTTTGTACACCTGCGCAGAGTCAGGGATTTTGGAGGATTAGAGTGAGGTGTATGATTAACCAATTATACCAAGCAGGTGCTAGTGATCATCAATTTCATATGTTGGTTGAAACATTGAGTCATTAACTTAAAAAGAACCAGCTGTATATGAGGCCTAAAACTGAGTGAGGAATTTAATCATGCAGATTTGGAAAGGTCCAGTTTAAAGCTGAACTATAAGAATGAGACAAAACCTACCTACCCAAGTTGCGGCCCCTGCACTGCAAGGGATAAATGCCTATTATTTCTAGGGGTGCAGGGGTGCAGAGTCTCCCACCTCAGCTGTAGATCTCTGCAGTTCATCCAGAGTGATCATGGGCCTCTTGGCTGCATCTCTGATCAGTCTTCTCCTTGTATGAGCTGAAAGTTTAGAGGAACGGCCAGGTCTTCGTAGATTTGCAGTGGTCTGATACTCCTTCCATTTCAATATTATCGCTTGCACAGTGCTCCTTGGGATGTTTTAAGCTTGGGAAATCTTTTTGTATCCAAATCCGGCTTTAAACTTCTCCACAACAGTATCTCGGACCTGCCTGGTGTGTTCCTTGTTCTTCATGATGCTCTCTGCGCTTTAAACAGGCCTCTGAGACTATCACAGTGCAGGTGCATTTATACGGAGACTTGATTACACACAGGTGGATTCTATTTATCATCATTAGTCATTTAGATCAACATTGGATCATTCAGAGATCCTCACTGAACTTCTGGAGAGAGTTTGCTGCACTGAAAGTAAAGAGGCTGAATAATTTTGCACGCCCAATTTTTCAGTTTTTTATTTGTTAAAAAAGATTGAAATATCCAATAAATTTCGTTCCACTTCATGATTGTGTCCCACTTGTTTTTGATTCTTCACAAAAAATTACAGTTTTATATCTTTATGTTTGAAGCCTGAAATGTGGCAAAAGGTCACAAAGTTCAAGGGGGCCGAATACTTTCGCAAAGCACTGTACCTTACCTCTGCACCCCTAGACTAAACAAGCAATTTAACACCTTGCAGTGCAGGGGACCCCACAGCAAGGGTAGATTGTGTCTCATTCTCTGTGCTCAGCTTTAAGTCTTGGCAGATCAGGGTAGTCAGTTATCATTATGAGAATGGGGCCCTTTCATAGAATGGACAGTACAGTACATGAAAAAAGATCAACGTCCACCGCTACGGATTAGCTAGTCCTCCATCTGACTGGACAGGACGGCCCCAGGATATAGAGCTAGAGAAAGTTCCCAGCAGATGAAAACTCTGGGGAAAGTCTTGAGATACAGGAATGTCAGTATTATCTGTCGGCAGTCCTACAGCAAGGCTGCAGGGTAAGGAATCTAATGACCAATTACAGGCTGAGAATAGTCATCAGGACTAACACGCTACAAAAAAAAATCTTTCTGTACCGGAGAAGAAATGCCGATGAGCAGACAAGAATGTCTGGTGCAAACTGACTGAGTTCAGTATGCGCTGCCCCAGGTGACGCGGGAGCCCATGACCTTGGAAACTTCGACAACTATGTCTAGGTGGAAGGACTGCACAGGTCGCTGTCACCAAATTTGATGTTTAATCTGCTTATATT
This sequence comes from Pelophylax lessonae, assembly GCF_965119305.1. NCBI lineage: Eukaryota > Metazoa > Chordata > Amphibia > Anura > Ranidae > Pelophylax > Pelophylax lessonae. The sequence continues at coordinate 854,061,676 of NC_138768.1, forward strand.
TTATTTTCCTTATTCTTTCATGTCCCCTCATTAACATACTAGTAACATTTTGAAATAAAACCTTTCCGTTTTCAATATATTCATTAACTTAGACCTGAGTCTTTGTGCTTCTCTTTGCCATGCACGGTGTGGGAAAGACATGTGTAATAAGTGCCGGTTCACACTACCGCGGCACGACTTCGGGGGCGACCTGTGAAGTCACGTGCACCGCGACTTCGGCGCGACTTGCACGGACTTCACATAATGGAAGTCAATGCAAGTCGCTCCGATGTCGCCCCGAAGTAGTACAGGAACTATTTTCTAAGTCGGAGTGACTTGAGTCGCTCCTATTAGAACGGTTCCCGTAGCACTGAATGGACCGGGACTTGTCAGGCTGACCAGTCGCCCGACAAGTCGCGGTAGTGTGAACCGGGACTAAGGTGTGAAAAAAAGCTGTAAATGAAGAATGCTTTCAGAAATAGAAGTGTTGATTATTTATTTTTTATCAATTAACAAAATGGAAAGTAAATGAACAGACGAGAAATCCAAACCCAATCAATATTTGGTGTGACCACCCTTTTCCTTCGAAACAACATCAATTCTTCTAGGTAGACTTGCACACAGTTTTTGAAGGAACTCAGCCAGTAGGTTGTTCCAAACGTCTTGGAGAACTAAGCACAGATCTTCTGTGGATGTCGACTACCTCAAATCCTTCTGTCTATTCATGGAATCCCAGACAGACTCCATAATGGTAGGATTAGGGCTCTGTGGTGGACAAACCATCATTTCCAGGACTCCTTGTTCTTGTTTAGGCTGAAGATAGTTAATAATGGTCATTAGCTGTATGTTTGGGGTCATTGTCCTGCTGCATAATAAATACGGGGCCAATCACATGCCTCCCTGATGGTATGACATGATGGATAAGTATCTGCCTGTATTTCTCAGCATTGAGGACACCATTGATCCTAACCAGATCTACAACTCAGTAGGCAGGAATACAGCTCCCAACTTGCAAGGAACCTCCACCATGCTTCACTGTTGTCTACAGACACTCATTATTGTACCGCTCTCCAGCCCTTCACCACAAACTGCCTCCTGCTACTTGAGTCGCTTAGACTTGTTTCCATGTTGGAGGAATGGCTTTATGGCCACAATTCTTCCATGAGGACCACTTGGGGCCAGACCTCCAGTCGATGGGGGTCCCACTGATTCCTGCCAGTTCTGTACTGATGGCACTGCTGGACCTCCTCTGATGTGGAAAGAAAGTAAGCATGATGTGTCTTTCATCTGCTGCATTAAGTTTCCTTGGCTGAGCATTGCATCTTCAGTCCTCAACATTGTCCATTTCTTTGTGCTTCTTTAACCACTTTACCACCGGAGGATTTTGCTGTCTTACGTCCAGGCCAATAACTGACAATTGCGCGGTCGTGCGACGCTGTACCCAAACAAAATTTACGTCCTTTTTTTCCCACAAACAGAGCTTTCTTTTGGTGGTATTTGATCACCTGTGTGATTTTTACTTTTTGCGCTATAAACAAAAAAAGAGCGTAAATTTTGAAACAATAACAATATTTTTCACATTTTTTGTTTTATGCTACATATGTTTGGTAAAAAAAATCACAATAAGCGTATTTTGATTGGTTTGCGCAAAAGTTATTGCGTTTACTAACTACGGGAAAGATTTCTGTCATTTTTAGTGTTTTTTTTTTTTAACGAGTAATGGCGGCGATCTGCGACTTTTTTTTTTTGCGGGACTGCGACATTGCGGCGGACAGATCGGACCCTTGACTGACATTTTTGACACTTTTGGGGGTACCAGTGACATTACTACAGTAATCAGTGCTATAAATATACACTGTTACTATAAAAATGACACTGGCAGGGAAGGGGTTAATTTTATTGGAGAGGGAGGGGTTAATGTATGCCTGGTGCTTACTGACGTGTGGGGGGGGAGGTGACTGAGTGACACAGGGACAGATCGCATGTTCAGCTATGCTGAACCCTGCAATCTGTCACTATTTGTCACTGAGGAGATCCACCCGCTTTGTTTACACAAGCGGGCGGATCTCCACACTCGATCCCCCGACGATCGGGGAAGAGCAGCAGCGATCGCCGCCGCTCCTCCCCTGCCCCGACTCCCGCTGTGAATGAATACAGCGGGAGTGAGCCTTCGGCGGCGTGTGAGCGCCGCCCACAAGGGGAGGAGTCCAGCGACGTAGTACTACGCCGCTGGACGATAACGAGCCACATTGCCGCAGTAGAGGCACAGTGAGCAGTGGTAAAGTGGTTAAAAGCACTTAAAAAGCACATCCTGAAACCCCAGTCCACTTTAACCACTTGCCGACTTGGCTGCACGAACCGCCGGGAGCCCTCCTGGGGGTGCACGCGCGCCTGCCCCAATTAGGAAACCGATCCACGGGACCGGCGGCTGTGATTTCCGTCGGGCACCCGCGATCGCTCCCCGCTGGTCTGCTGTTGTAAACACAGACCATTGTTCTCTCTGAAAGGAACACAGAGCACCTGTGTTCCTCCTATTTAGGATCAGAGGTCTCTGTGTTGATTCCACAAGTCCCTCCCCCTCAAAGTTAGAAAACACCCCCCTTGGCTCACACTTAACCCTTTGCTCACCCCTGGGTTAACCCGTTCCCTGCTAGTGTCATTATTACAGTAACAGTGTATATTTTTAGCACTGATTACTGTAGTAATGTCACTGGTCCCCCCAAAAGTTTCAAAAATGTCAGTTAGGGGTCCGATCTGTCCGCCGCAATGTCCCCTTAAAAATCGCAGATCTCCGCCATTACTAATAAAAAAAAAAAATAAAAATGACATAAATCTTTCCCCTAGTTTGTAGACGGGATAACCTTTGCGCAAACCAATCAAAATACGCTTACTGGGATTTTTGTTAACCAAAAATTTGTAGCAGAATACAAATTGGCCTAAAAGGATGACAAAATTTGATTTTACATTTTTTTTTTTTTTCGGGATGTTATAAAGCAGAAAGTGAAATATATTGGGTTTTTTTTTTTCAGAATTGTCGCTATTTTTTTCTTTATATGGCAAAAAATAAAAATCGCAGAGGTAATCAAATACCACCAAAAGAAAGCACTATTGGTGGTAAGAAAGGACATCAATTTTATTTGGATACAGCATCGCACCACCACGCAATTGTCAGTTGAAGTAACGCAGTGCCGAATCGCAAAAAATGGCCTGGTCATTAAGGGGGAAAATCCTTCCGGTCCAGAAGTGGTTTAAATCTTTGCCTGGGAGAGGCCTTGCTGATTTAGTATACCTAGTACTACCTTGTGTCGTGTTGCTGTCAGTGGCGGCCCGTGCATAGGGGGCGCCAGGGCGCCGCCCCCCTACACCTAAAAAAAAAGAAAAAAAAAAAAGAAAAAAAAAAACAAAACGAACAAATAAAGTTGTAAAAAAAAAAAAATTGGGTTCACCGGCCTCGCCTGAAGGAACTGGTGGCTGGGGGGGGGGGGGGGGGGGTGGGGTTACGTCCCAGAAGAGGGGCCGATTGGCTGCCTTCTGGGGGGTAGGGGGGTATCCTGGGCGCAAGTCTTTGCAATTGGACACCCCCACTTTCTGATATCCTGGCTGTGATTGGTCCAGTCTACAGCCTGGACCAATCATCATCCAGGATATCGCTGACGTCGCAATGGGGGCGGTGCCGGTGCGTGCTTCAGTCACTCACCGTCACCGCCGCTCAGAGAAAAGGAGAGGCCACCCGCGGGTTCCCGCCGCCGAGACGAGGGAGAAGGACCCACCGCAGAAGAGGAGGAAGAAGCTGAGCCGCGCCGCCGCCAGGTAAGTTTGAAGGGAGCACGCACGCTGGTCTCTGCATCGATTGAGGTACAATGCTGGCACTCTGCAAACATTGGGGGACAAAGCTGTGGCGCTCTGCAATCATTGGGGGGCAATACTGGCACTCTGCAATCATTGGGGGACAATGCTGGCGCTCTGCAATCATTGGGGGACAATGCTGTGGCACTCTGCAATAATTGGGGGACAATGCTGGCGCTCTGCAATCATTGGGGGACAATGCTGTGGCGCTCTGCAATCATTGGGGGACAATGCTGGCACTCTGCAATCATTGGGGGACAATGCTGTGGCACTCTGCAATAATTGGGGGACAATGCTGGCGCTCTGCAATCATTGGGGGACAATGCTGGCACTCTGCAATCATTGGGGTACAATGCTGGCACTCTGCAATCATTGGGGTACAATGCTGGCACTCTGCAATCATTGGGGGACAAAGCTGTGGCGCTCTGCAATCATTGGGGGACAAAGCTGTGGCGCTCTGCAATCATTGGGGGACAATGCTGTGGCGCTCTGCAATTATTGGGGGGACAATGCTGTGGCGCTCTGCAATCATTGGGGGACAATGCTGTGGCGCTCTGCAATCATTGGGGGACAATGCTGTGGCCACTCTGCAATCATTGGGGTACAATGCTGTGGCACTCTGCAATAATTGGGGGACAATGCTGTGGCGCTCTGCAATCATTGGGGGACAATGCTGTGGCCACTCTGCAATAATTGGGGGACAATGCTGTGGCGCTCTGCAATTATTGGGGGACAATGCTGTGGCGCTCTGCAATCATTGGGGGACAATGCTGTGGCGCTCTGCAATCATTGGGGGACAATGCTGTGGCGCTCTGCAATCATTGGGGGGCAATGCTGGCACTCTGCAATCATTGGGGGGGCAATGCTGGCACTCTGCAATCATTGGGGGACAATGCTGTGGCGCTCTGCAATCATTGGGGGACAATGCTGTGGGCACTCTGCAATCATTGGGGGACAATGCTGTGGCGCTCTGCAATCATTGGGGGACAATGCTGTGGCCACTCTGCAATCATTGGGGTACAATGCAGTGACACTCTGCAATCATTGGGGGACAATGCTGTGGCGCTCTGCAATCATTGGGGGACAATGCTGTGGGCACTCTGCAATCATTGGGGTACAATACTGTGGCACTCTGCAATCATTGGGGTACAATGCTGTGGGCACTCTGCAACCATTGGGGTACAATGCTGTTGGCACTCTGCAATCATTGGGGGACAATGCTGTGGCGCTCTGCAATCACTGGGGGACAATGCTGTGGGCACTCTGCAATCATTGGGGGACAATGCTGTGGCGCTCTGCAATCACTGGGGGACAATGCTGTGGGCACTCTGCAATCATTGGGGGACAATGCTGTGGCGCTCTGCAATCATTGGGGGACAATGCTGTGGGCACTCTGCAATCATTGGGGTACAATGCTGTGGGCACTCTGCAACCATTGGGGTACAATGCTGTGGGCACTCTGCAATCATTGGGGGACAATGCTGTGGCGCTCTGCAATCACTGGGGGACAATGCTGTGGGCACTCTGCAATCATTGGGGGACAATGCTGTGGCGCTCTGCAGTCACTGGGGGACAATGCTGTGGGCACTCTGCAATCATTGGGGGACAATGCTGTGGCGCTCTGCAATCATTGGGGGACAATGCTGTGGCGCTCTGCAATCATTGGGGCACAATGCTGTGGCGCTCTGCAATCATTGGGGACAATTCTGTGGCGCTCTGCAGTGATTGGGGACAATGCTGTGGCGCTCTGCAGTGATTGGGGACAATGCTGTGGCGCTCTGCATTGAAAGGAGCTCGCACGCTGAACTCTGCATTGATGGGGACACGGAACAGTTGCATTGAAGGGGGCACGCACGCTGAACTCTGCACAGTGTTTATTGCATTGAAGGGGGCACAGCACAGTTGCATTGAAGGGGGCATGCACGCTGAACTCTGTATTGTGGGGGTACAGCACAGAGTTCATTGCATTGAAGGGGGCACAGCACAGTGTTTATTGCATTGAAGGGGGCACAGCACAGTTGCATTGAAGGGGGCATGCACGCTGAACTCTGCATTGTTGGGGCACAGCACAGAGTTCATTGCATTGAAGGGGGCACAGTGTTTATTGCATTGAAGGGGGCACAGCACAGTGTTTATTGCATTGAAGGGGGCACAGCACAGTGTTTATTGCATTGAAGGGGGCACAGCACAGTGTTCATTGCATTGTGGGGGCACAGCACAGTGTTCATTGCATTGAAGGGGGCACAGCACAGTGTTTATTGCATTGAAGGGGGCACAGCACAGTGTTTATTGCATTGAAGGGGGCATAGCACAGTGTTCATTGCATTGAAGGGGGCACAGCACAGTGTTTATTGCATTGAAGGGGGCATAGCACAGTGTTCATTGCATTGAAGGGGGCACAGCACAATGTTCATTGCATTGAAGGGGGCACGCACGCTGAACTCTGCATTGAAGGGGGCATGTACACTGGTCTCTGCATTGAAAGGGGGCATGTACGCTGGTCTCTGCATTGAAAGGGGGCATGTATGCTGGTCACTGCATGGAAAGGGGGCATATACCATCTCCTGTACCATGACCTGTGCCATGCCTATACCATCACCTGTGCCATGCCTGTACCATCACCTATGCCATGCCTATACCATCACCTGTGCCATGCCTGTACCATCACCTATGCCATGCCTATACCATCACCTATGCCATGCCTATACCATCACCTGTGCCATGCCTGTACCATCACCTATGCCATGCCTATACCATCACCTGTGCCATGCCTGTACCATCACCTATGCCATGCCTATACCATCACCTGTGCCATGCCTGTACCATGACTTCAAAGTCACGCAATTTTTTACTGCGTTTTTTGATGCGAAGCAATACCTATTACATTTTTCTTTTTGCGTTTTGCGCCCCCCCAAAAATTTTGAGCACCAGCCGCCACTGGTTGCTGTGCTCAGTCATTCCAGGGTGTACAGCATGGGTGTCCAACCTTTTGGCTTCTCTGGGCCACATCGAGTGTAGAGAAATTTTCTGGGGCCACATATAAAATATATACTATAGTTAAGGTATATAAGTAATAAAACGGCGCTGCGCCCTTCCTGCGCTGTATCAGGAATACTGGAATCAGTATACAGAGGTTTAATTCTTCTGAGAGGTATTAAAGGAACACTCTAATCACCATGATCAGTGATTTGAAGTGGTGATGGTGGTAGGAGTCAGAAACACTGCACATGCTGGGATATTTACAGTTATGTGTTGGGGGCTAGTTGCACCCCTAGCACATATGATTTAGGCAGCCAGAAAATGTCATGTCCTTATTCATATATGTATAAACAAGGACATGACATATTATGACAAAACACAACTAGTTATTAAAAAACATACTGCAACAATTTACACATGCTAATGCACATACTGTACCTTTCTACTTATTTTTCAGACTGCTGGTGCGGTTACTGCTGGCGTACTCCTGGTGGGTAATGCTAGTCATGCGAGTACTGCTTGTCATGACGTTGGGTACTGCTGGAGGAAGCAGCGGCTGCAGTGGAGAGCAGAGCCGCAGCTTCCTGTATGGCTCCTGTCACAGGCGGAGTGCATTTCATATCATACAGGAAGCAGCGGCTCTGTCACTGACTGCAGACATCCTAAGTTTCCTGCGGCAGCTGGAAGATTGCACAGCACTTGCAGCCTAGTGCGTGCCCATCCAATGCAGTCTCACCAGTGCCCATCCAATGCAGCCTCACCAGTGGGTGTCTATCCAATGCAGCCTCACTAGTGCATGGCCATCCAATGCAGCTTCACCAGTGCGTGCCCATCCAATGCAGCCTGATCAGTGCCCATCCAATGCAGCCTCACCAGTACATGCCCATCCAATGCAGCCTCACCAGTGAGTGCCCATCCAATGCAGCCTCACCAGTGAGTGCCCATCCAATGCAGCCTCACCAGTGAGTGCCCATCCAATGCAGTCTACAATGAAGAGAAAGGAGAGCCGCTGGATTACACAGAGCAGGGATCAGTCCTGCCTCCTGGACCATCTCCTATTATAGACGTCACCAATTTGCTGTCTATCGTAGGAGCCAGTCCAGGAGGCGGGGCTTGGTATGACAGAGGCCGCGGGTAAGCAGGAGATCCCGGCTCTGTTTGTAATCTGGCGGCACTCACCCCTCCCCTTTTCGAGGCAGCCTCTGCCTACAGTTAGTTGGAAGTGGCTGTGGCTGTGGCCGTGCTCCTGACTCGACTTCCTTCCTCCCCAGCAAAAAATAAATAAATTGTCAGGGGGCAGTGGGCCGCATTGCCTGTGGTTCTGGGCCGCATGCGGCCCTCGGGCCACAGGTTGGACATGCCTGGTGTACAGTATGACCGGTGACATCAAACTGTCTTCCACAACCTTACCTTAGTAGCAGAGTTTGACTGTTCCTCTCCCAGGTTTAATACTCATACACAACTGTTTCTGTTTCAGTTAATGACTGGGTTTAAATCTACACATGAAATTGATGATCATTAGCACCTGCTTGGTATAATTGATTAATCATACACCTGATTCTAATTCTACAAAAGTGGCCATCAGTGCAGCCTCATCAGTGCAGCATATCAGTGCGGCCTCATCAGTACAGCCCAATCAGTGGCCATCAGTGCAGCCTATCAATGCATCATATCAGTGCCCATCAGTGTAGCCATCAGTGAAGCCTATTAGTGCCCATCAGTACCGGCAGGTAGCAGTGTGACCGCTTGATGGGGTGCCAGACTGATTTGCCCTATAGGACTGGCGTTATACTAAAAGTGTAGTGCAAGCCGGTGGGCACCCTTTTCGTGTGGGAGCCAGAAGAAGGCTGTTTTTTTTCCAGTGCGGGGTGCAGCTTTTTTGCTGCCCCCCTGCAAAGTGCTGCCCTAGGCCTGGGCCTTGTTGGCCTAGGCCAAGATACAGCACTGGTGACAGGTACAAAGGAACAATGTTTGAGACAATTATATTTGACCTTTCACAAATATCCCAGAGCAACATACCAACTCCTCCGCCATTTCTGGAGGGCAAGAAGCGTCATTTTTTTTCCTAGTTTGGGTTAATTTTCATAATGTTATTTGTTTTTAGTGTCCCGGAGCAATGAAACGGTTTCACAAGAGGTCAAGTCTAGTTCTTTAGCTCCTTCTATTTCACAAGTTAACAATATAATAATGGTGCGGCAGGTATGCAGCAGGGCGAGGTGCAACATACAACCAGAAAAGGCCAAGAGTCAGTTTGGAGGGAAGATGCAAATATTATTTTATTGGCTAATTAACAATCCAGTACAAAAAAGAGGTGAGAGATAATATGGGATAATAAAGTGAAACGTCAGCAATTCAACTCCAGGCCTCCATACCCCTCCCCCACCCCTTAACCACTTAAGCCCCGAAAGATTTTACCCCCTTCCTGACCAGGGCCTATTTTGCGATTGGGCACTGCGTGACTTTAACGGACAATTGCGCGGTCGTGCGACGCTGTACCTGAACGAATTTGACGTCCTTTTTTTCCCACAAACAGAGCTTTCTTTTGGTGGTATTTGATCACCTGTGCGATTTTTTGATCATGCGCTATAAACAAAAAAAGAGCGTCGATTTTGCAAAAATAACAATATTTTTCAAATTTTTTTATATGAAATTCCCCCCCCCAAAAAATGTAAAAATCAAAATTTTTTTAAATTTTCGGCCGATTTGTTTTATGCTACATATGTTTGGTAAAAAAAATCGCAAAAAGCGTATTTTGATTGGTTTGCGCAAAAGTTATCGCGTTTACTAACAAAGGGAAAGCTTTTTGTCATTTTTATTGTTTTTTTTTTTAACGCGTAATGGCGGCGATCTGCGATTTTGTTTGCGGTACTGTGACATTGCGGAGGACAGATCGGACCCTTGACTGACATTTTTGACACTTTTGGGGTTACCAGTGACATTACTACAGTAATCAGTGCTATACATATGCACTGTTACTGTAAAATTACACTGGCAGTGAAGGGATTAACTTTTTTTTGAGAGGGAAGGGTGGTGTGTGTCCCTAGGGGCGTGATTCTAACTGTGATTGGCTGTGGCTTGAGGTGTAGGAACAGTAATCAACGGTCCTACATAGTAGAACTGTATGATCACTATTCATACACAGGGGAGAATGACAGGCGGCTTGTTTACATTAGCCGCCGGCCTTTCTCCCTCTGCACCGATGATCGCCGAGTGACCGGCGGACATCAGGTCCGCCGGTCACACGCGTGGGGGGGTCCTCCGGGGGCCCGCGCTCGCTTCCTAGACCCTCACAGGCTAGCGACGTAGGACTACGTCGCTCTGCCTGTGAGGGGCTGGCCGCCGCAGTAAATAGTCGTGCGGTGGTCGGCAAGCGGTTAAAGCTCCTCCCTGGATGTTTTTTTTATTTAAAGTGTAACTCCACTTTCGTGGGGAAAAAAATAAAAAAAAAAAAATACAGAAAAAACAATACAGCGTATACAAGTGTTTATAGGTATGGTTCCTGCGCTAACATGGAGAGAGGTCACTAATCACCCTAATGCTGCATATACTTAAACTGGTACTAAGTAAACAGCTTCAGTGAAAATTGTGTAGGGGGTTGTATTGTGCTTCAGGGTGTTTTTAAACCAAAAATTCTTGCTCCTAAGTTCACTTTTCTTCAAGTCACATATAGTATATAAACGTTATATTAGTGTAACACTATTTTTTCTTATACGTATCTTCATAATAAAACAATCAATAATATATATTTATTTAAAGTGCTGGTGTGCTTCGAAGTCAATCTATATTACAGGTGAAGAGGGGTATTGTGTTTAAATGGTTATAAAGTGCTTTTGTGCATCACCTAAAATTCAATCAATCCGTGCTGGTGTATAATAAATGGATATGGAGTGCCTTTCTTTCAATTAAACATATAAAGTGTTTATTTTCTAAAGTGACCAGGTGCGCCAATAAATACACATTAAATACAAAGTGCTTCTGTTTGAGTCTTAAGCAAAACAATTCTTTCCTTTTGGTGCTAAATACAAATAATATTAACGTGTCCAAAAACCAAAATTAAATAAATTCAAAGTGATCAAACTCAAATTGAGTTCCCGGGATCTCCGTCCTGCTCCGATACGTCACTTCCGGCTATTTCTACGCGTTGCGTCACGACCACACGTGACTTCCTCTGGAATCCCCGGAAGTGACGTATCGGAGCATCCCGGAACTCAATTTGAGTTTGATCACTTTGAATTTATGTGCACAGCTGATAGATAATTTGAAACCACTCCCATTAGACCCACTCCTCACAGAGGAACAAACAGGGATTTCTTCAGAATAACAAATGGTAGGAATCTGCAACAAAGTTTGTTAAAATCCCTGCAATGTACAGAGATCACCCAGAGGGGAATGTTTTTTTCTCAACAAAAGTGGAGTTACGCTTTAATAAAAAAAAAACCTATACACACCTTTTTCTGCAATCTTCCTGCCGGTCCTCTTCTTCCTCCAGCAATGGGGGGGGGGTGTCATTTTTCCAGGACTGAGGATCGCTGCGGGCCCAACCCTCCTGTTGACTCCCCCATGAAAATAACAGGCTGGGTGCACAGAAATTAGGCAAAATAATGAGCCTTTTGTGCTGCCTGAAGAGGGCGGTCCGCGCTTAACCGAGGAGGACCAAGGATAGGTCAGGAGCATGAAGAGGGTAAGTAGAGGATGATTGGCAACTTTTTTTTTATACAGGAGGGGGCGATCTAACAATTTAAAAACAATCTATTTTAAAATAATATAAAATAGAGAAGGGGTCTCCAAACTAGCTCCACATCCGGCCCCCTACAGGATTTCATCTGCCAGTGATGTACCCTCAATATGCACAGATTGAGGATTAAGGTCAGCAGAGGCTGCCTATGGTCTCCACCTATGGTCTCCACCTATGGTCAATCCCCTCTTAGTCTCTGTAAGGGGGAACACTGGTTGGGGACCCTGTTGTAAGGGGGGAGGGGCTCTGATATAGGGGAACTCTGATACTTATCGCTACCATTTCTTTGGCAAGATTAGCCCAGTTTATATGTATATGCGTGATATATGTATACATTTTATATTTTTTGTAATAAAATATATTGTTTTTAAACCTTTAATTATTATTGTAATGTCCTTGATGGTACCATGAAAGTCCGTATTGCCACAATTGTATTCTTTTTTTACACGGAACTCTGATGTACAGTAGGGGGACCCTGATCTAAGGGGGCACTTGGATGTTGACAAGGGGACTAATGGGGACGCTGACATAAGGGGGAACCCTAATAAGGACCTTGTGGTAAGGGGGGACTCTAATGGGAACCCTGATGTAAGGATGACTCTGATGCGGAAGCTGATATAAAGGGGACTCATGTGGGGACCCTGATGCAGAAGCGAATCTGAAGGGGCCCGATGTAAGGGGGGGGGGGCTTTGATTGTAAAATATACAATGTGGTCCTCATAATGAAAGGTTTGGAGACCCCTGAAACAGAGAATACAGTTCTTTCTTCTTTTTTTTTTTAAGAATTAAAAAGAAAGGTTGGAAGGGGAGTGTTAGCAACTCTGTAGGGTTCTTTTTTTTTTTGGCCCTCCAACAGGGTAAAATAATTGTAAAAATCTGGCAGTAGAGATGAACTCTCAGAAATTAGTAAATAGTTAATAGAGCCCTGAATATAAAATAAAATCACATTAGTTTGTTGAACAAAATGCAATTCTTCCTTAATTTGTTCATTTTTTTATGAACTTCCTGCAGATGTGTGCGCAAACCAGAGGCTGCAAAATGTAATTTTTCTGCGGTGACTAAAGAAGAATCTGTCATGATGACACCATAGTGGTCCAACTTTAAAATGTGAAAAAAAGGTGACAATGCTGCAATTGAATGAAGTGTTAACACCCTAAGAAAGAAAATGGCCGTGGGTACACCTTGCTGGTCAGATCACAGGTATTTATTTAATTTAAAACAGGAGAAAAAAAAATAAATGAAACATATTAGTAAAAATTATTGTTGTAAACAAAAATAGCGTAAATTTGGAAAAAATAACAATATTTTTCACATTTTTTATATGAAATTCCCCCCCAAAAAAATGTAAAAATCAAAATTTTTTTAAATTTTTGGCCAATTTGTTTTCTGCTACCTATGTTTGGCAAAAAAAATCACAATAAGCGTATTTTGATTGGTTTGTGCAAAAGTTATTGCGTTTACTAACTAAGGGAAAGATTTCTGTCATTTTTAGTGTTTTTTTTTTTAACGAGTAATGGCGGCGATCTGCGATTTTTTTGGGGGACTGCGACATTGCGACGGACAGATCGGACCCCTGACTGACATTTTTGACACTTTTGGGGGTACCAGTGACATTACTACAGTAATCAGTGCTATAAATATGCACTGTTACTGTAAAAATGACACTGGCAGGTAAGGGGTTAATTTTATTGGAGAGGGAGGGGTTAATGTATGCCTGGTGCTTACTAACGTGTGTGGGGGGAGGTGACTGAGTGACACAGGGACAGATCGCATGTTCAGCTATGCTGAACCCTGCAATCTGACACTGCCTGTCACTTAGGAGATCCGCCCGCTTTGTTTACACAAGCGGACGGATCTCCAAACTCGATTCCCCGACGATCGGGGAAGAGCAGCGGCGATCGCCGCTGCTCCTCCCCTGGCCCGACTCCCGCTGGGACTGAATACAGTGGGAGCGAGCCTCTGGCGGCGCGTGAGCACCGCCCACAAGGGGAGGAGTCCAGCGACGTAGGTCTACGTCGCTGGACGGGAACGAGCCACTGTGCTGCAGTAGAGGCACAGTGAGCGTTCGGCAAGTGGTTAATATACTGTATATATACAGTACTGTGCAAAAGCTTTGGGCAGATGTGAAGAAACGCTGTAAAGTAAGAATGCTTTCAGAAATAAATGGATTTTTGTAAGAACTTACCGTAAAATCCTTTTCTCTTAAGCTCATTGACAGACGTAGTCTTCTTGATTCTCAAGAGCTGGGTTATGTTGTCTCCGCAGGAGTAGGACTAGGCAGAATGACAAAAACGTTCTGGCTCCACCCTAGGGGCAGTCCCTGAGGGTATATCCTCCCTCTCTCTGCTACAGGGAATCAGTTCTGTTTAAAGCAGTACAGAGAATTTAACCCAACCCAACTCAATGATAGAGGGGCGGGTACTACGTCTGTCAATGAGCTTAAGAGAAAAGGATTTTACGGTAAGTTCTTACAAAAATCCATTTTTCTCTATCGCTCATTGACAGACGTAGTCTTCTTGATTCTCAAGAGCTGGGACATCCAGAAGCAGTGCCACAAATGAGGGGTGGGATTGACAAAATCAAATCCAATCTAGAAGGCCCAACCGGTGCCAAACTAGAAGTTTTAAAGGCTCATTATAAACAAAGAATGAGGCTAAAGAAAAATTTTTCCAACGCAAAAAAACCCTCGAGGTAGACCACTGGTCTCCTCAAATTGCGGCCTGCAAAACCTTGCGGCCAAATGAGGCATCAGACGATGCCATTACATCAACTTTATAATGTTTAGAGAAGGTATGCACCGACGACCAGGTAGCCGCCTTGCACACCTGGACCACTGACGCCTGATGGCGAAAGGCCCATGACGCACTAAGTGCCCGAGTGGAGTGCGCCTTAACAGGGAACGGGGGCTCCCGACCCTTAATAGAATAAGCCTGCACTACCGTCTGTCTGATCCATCTGGAAATGGTCGCGGCAGATGCAGGCAACCCCTTTTTGGGTCCATCTGGGATCACAAAAAGTGAATCCGTCTTGCGAAACGAGACTGTCGTTTTCAAGTATACCCTGATCGCCCGGACCACATCCAAGGAGTGCAAAGCAAATTCCCGAGGATGACTGGGCTTAGGACACAGGGAAGGTAATACAATTTCTTCATTCAGATGAAATTCTGAAACCACTTTTGGTAGGAAGGATGGATTCGGACGAAGAACCACCTTATCTCTATGAACCACCAGATATGGTGAACGACAAGATAATGCGGCCAGTTCTGACACCCTGCGTGCAGAAGTAATAGCCACCAAGAAGGCCACCTTCTGGGACAACGTGGGTAGAGGAATCTCCCTAATATCTTCAAAGGGAGGTTTCTGAAGAACCGACAACACTAGATTAAGATCCCAGGGGGGTAACGGCGCGTGCACTGGCGGAGCCAGATGTCGCACCCCCTGGATGAAATTCCGCACCAAGGAATGAGTAGCCAAAGGCTTCTGAAAGAAGATGGCTAATGCTGAGACCTGACCCTTGATAGTACTCAAGGCCAGTTTCTGCTCAACCCCTTGTTGCAGAAAAGCCAATATTCGACTAATCGAATAAGACCGAGGACGGAACCCCAAAGGTTCACACCATGCAATGTAGGACTTCCATGTGCGATGATAAATCTTTCTGGAAGTCACTTTCCTTGCTTCAACTAGAGTAGGAATAACTGAAGCTGACAAACCTTTGTCCTTCAGCACCTGGGTCTCAATAGCCAGGCCGTTAAAGCCAGCGATCGTAAAGCAGGATGGAAGATCGGTCCCTGAGACAGTAGATCCTCCCTGAGAGGAAGTCTCCATGGGACGTCCGCCACCAGTCTGACCATGTCGGCGTACCAAGCTCGACGAGGCCAGTCCGGAGCTACCAGGATTACTGGGATTCCTTCCTCCTCTACCCTGCGAAGAAGTCTTGGCAGTAACGCGAGAGGAGGGAAGGCATATATTAGCTGGTATTGCCCCCACGGGGCGATCAGTGCGTCTGCGGTTTCTGCTAGAGGATCGCGGGAGCGAGCCACGAATCTCTGAACTTTCCTGTTGAATTCTGATGCCAACAGATCCACATCCGTGGTGCCCCACCGTAGGCACAACTGGTGGAAAACGTCTGGATGGAGGGACCATTCCCCCTGATCCAGGGTCTGACGGCTGAGATAATCTGCCTGCCAATTCTCCACCCCCGGAATGAACACCGTAGAGATTGTTGGAACAAATCGTTCCGCCCAGCGAAGAATGCAAGCCACTTCTTTGGCCGCTCGGACACTCTTGGTGCCCCCCTGATGATTGACATAAGCCACGGCCGTGGCATTGTCCGACTGGATCCGAACCGGGCTGCCCTGGAGCTGCTCGGTCCAGTGAATCAGACAAAGTCTGATCGCTCTCAGTTCCAATACATTTATCGGTAACCTGGATTCTTCCGGGGACCAAAGTCCCTGGACAGATAACTGACCAAGAATTCCTCCCCATCCGGATAGACTGGCATCCGTGGTCACTATCGTCCAATATATTGGCAGAAATGACTTTCCCTGGCTGAGCATTGGAGACCGAAGCCACCAAACCAGAGACTCTCTGGTCTGTTTGCTCAATCGTATCTGATTGTCCAGGGATTCCGGATTCCGATTCCATCTGAGAAGAATCTCTTGCTGAAGAATTCGGGTATGGGACTGGGCAAATGGGACTGCTTCGAATGAAGCCACCATCAACTCCAGAACCCTCATGCACGTCCGAAGGGAAGACCAGCTGTTGGACAGTAACAACTGGACTGCTGATTGAATCTTTCGAAGTTTCCCTACCGGAAGGAAAACTCTCGTCCTGACTGTGTCTAGAATTAGACCCAGATATTCGAGCCTCTGGGTGGGAACCAGAAATGACTTTTGCTGGTTCACCAGCCACCCGAATTCCTGTAAAGAAATCATAGTAATTTCTATGTTTTGTAGCAAGGTCTGAGGAGACTCTGCATGAAGCAGAAGATCGTCTAGGTAACCTAGAATCGATATACCTCTTTGGCGCAGAAGTGCCAACATTGGGGCCAACACCTTTGTGAAGACCCGCGGAGCCGTGGCGAGACCGAAAGGTAACGCCACAAACTGATAGTGGTTCTCCTATACGGAAAAGCGTAGAAAACGCTGATGTCCTGCGAAAATGGGAATGTGAAGATAGGCGTCCTTGATGTCTATGGACGCTAGGACATCCCCTGGATGCAGGAAGGCTGCTACCGTGCGAATGGACTCCATTCTGAATCTTCTTATGTTGACGAAAGAATTGAGTGCTCTTAAGTCCAGAATTGGACGCACTTTGCCCTCTTTCCTGGGTATTGTAAACAGGTTTGAATAAAACCCTTGAAACCGTTCTGTCCAAGGAACGTGGACTACCACTCCTTGTTGTAGTAAATCTGTGACTGCTCTCCTCAGATCTTCTAAACGATCTGCGGATAGACGGATATTGGAAGGGAAGAATCGCGCCGGTGGGAGAGATCGAAACTCGATCTTGTACCCTGACCTTATGACTTCGCAAACCCAATTGTCCGGGATTCTGGAAAGCCATGGATCCGGGAACCGGCGAAGACGTCCCCCCACCCCAGTTATGGGTGGGGGCGCACCTTCAGGCTTTGGATGGTTTATCTTCAGGTCTGGAGGGGGCGGGCTTTTGCTTGCCCGACCAACGACCCCTGACGCCTCCTGTAGGAGCTTTGGAGGACTTAGTTTTTTCACCCGCTGGACGAAAAAACCTCTTGTGAGCAGAAAAAGAAGGCCCTCGTCTTTGACGAGTTCCTCTACCTTTAAAATTTTGCGGTAAAAAGGTGCTTTTTCCACCGGTGAGATCCTTAATGATCTCATCTAAGTTGGCTCCAAATAGACGCTCTCCTGAAAAGGGGATATTAGCCAATGCTTTTTTGGAACCTTGGTCGGCTAACCAACCTTTTAGCCACAGTGTACGCCTGAGAACCACTGCTGAGACTGATGCTCGCGCCATTAATGGAGTGGCGTCTAACGCCGCATCACATACAAACTGTAACCCCTGTATCATTTGTTCCAACAAATCTGATACCGCCTGAGGGACTTCTTCTAAGTCCCGGCGTAACCACTTGGTCCATTCAGTTACAGCCTGCGAAACCAGACCAATAGCAATTATTGGTCTGAAAGCTGATCCAATCAAGGAAAACATGGTGCGAGACATAGCTTCTATCTTGCGATCCACTGGATCTTTAAAAGACGGAGCGTCTTCTAAAGGAATAACCGTGGCTTTATTCAATCTAGCAATAGGTGAATCCACCACAGGTGGTTCTGTCCATTTCTTAATAAGGGTTTCCTCAAACGGATAACGCCTGTCAATGCGTTTAGAAATATTAAAAGTGCGTTTTGGCAGACGCCATTCTTCTTCGATTGGATTGCCAAAACATTTGGGCAATGGAAAAACCTTCGCCACTTTGATGCGCTTTTTAGTCCCAAAAGGGATCTCAGTTTCAGCTATTTCCGATGGAGTACCTTGTAACCTTAAAGTCTCTTGAACAGATACAATGAGTGCGTTTACCAACGCTTCCTCTCGGGCTATGGCGGATGCCGAAACATCCTCCTCACTGTCTGAAGAGACAGGACCCGAGACACCAATACCAGATGAAGTACCTGCAACTGCAGAAATAGGCTCAGAGTCTGAATCCGAAGTTTCAGATAATAAGGGGTTAGGCGGGGGTCGCTTTCTTGCGCCCTGTCCCTGACAAGCCACTTCCACCCGGGACACAAAAGTTTCCATAATAGCTGACAAAGATTCAATTGTCAATGGGGTGCTGGAGGATCCCGCAGACCCCTCAAGGGGATCCGGAGGAGATACATGAGTGGCAGGGTCCATGTTAATACAGGACACCTTTGCCAGCAAAAACAAAAAAACTTTTTCTTTTTTTTTTTTTTGTGTGTCTCCCCCTAGCGCAATAGCGCCCCTCAGAGTACCTGCTTCTCGATCCCAGAGAGAGAGAGAGGGACCCCCAAGGCTCACCAACCGATGCAGTGCAGTTTCCAACAAACTGCAGTCAGCGTCTGTCTTACACAGACTGGAAGGAGCTGTTTGCTTTTTTCCCGGGCAGAAGGCGTGGCTCCGCCCCCTGTGTACGCCTTCCGGCGTTCCCAGCCCTCCACGAGGTAGCTGGGCTCACAAAACATGGCCGCCCCCATAGAAGAGACATAAGACTCCAAAAACATGGCGGCCGGCGTGACCTGAGGACATACATGCATTCGGTCTACGGCAAAATGGCGGCGGACCGCCGATATCGTCTTCCCAGCACATCCACCTGCACTCTGCTAAGAGGTGACATATGGATCTACAGAGATACACTGCACATAAGGTAGGATTATACCTCCTATGTCTGCTGTAATTTACAGTCTGCTGGGTAGAGTGTTAGCTCTTGAACCAAGTCCACTTCCCACAAACACATGCTGTATTACAAGGGGGACTTGTAAGTATCAGATATATACTGACCATATATGGAGGGGCCCATAATATATACTGCCTCATAATGAGGAAAAAAGTGAAACGTTTACTCACCATACCGAACCGACAGGCACCCTCTCTTCACCATACCCTCTCCACCGGGGTGGGGGTTTGTGGACGCCTCGACTCTCTGGTACCTGGCGTCCAAGCGAGCTTTTAACTCGCAAAGTCAGTCCCTTTGCTGGGACTCCGTCGCGGCCGACTCAGCGCACTGGTCTGCACGCGCTCTTAGGCAGAAACCGGGGTGACCACTGGATCTCAACATCCAGCCCGTCGCCCGGCCCCGCATACTTACTTGAATATGTCGCGGCCGACCAAGCGCAATGCCATGGTCTGCGCGCGCTCGTAGGCCGGCTGGGGTGACCACAAGTGTCGCCCAGTCCGGCATTTTTGCTTGAAGATCTCACAGGAAAAAAACACTGGAGAAAACTACCTAAAAAATGTCTTTTTCTTAAAGAAAAAAAGTCTTGCCAGGACCAAAAGATCCCAGCAAGGAACTTAGGTCCTTACTCCTGACTAGACAGAAAAAAACTGATTCCCTGTAGCAGAGAGAGGGAGGATATACCCTCAGGGACTGCCCCTAGGGTGGAGCCAGAACGTTTTTGTCATTCTGCCTAGTCCTACTCCTGCGGAGACAACATAACCCAGCTCTTGAGAATCAAGAAGACTACGTCTGTCAATGAGCGATAGAGAAATATATTTGAATTGTTTATTTTCATCAATATGCACAGTGCAAAGTGAGTGAACAGAGAAAGCAGAATGGGATTTCAAGATGTGCTGTTCAAGCTCTTTTGAAGAAGCACAAAGAAACTGGCAGCATTGAGGACCGTAGATGCAGTAGTTTGCAACGGATGAAAGACACATCCAAAACATGCTTACTTTCCTTCGAAATCAGGAGATGTCCAGCAGTTCCATCAGCACAGAACTGGCGGAAACCAGTGGGACCCAGGTACACCCATCTACTGTTCAGAGAAGTCTAGAAGTGGTCTTCATGGAAGAATTGAAGAGGTGGTCTTCATGGAAGAATGAAGGCATCTAGACGAACTAGAAAGAGTCTAGAAGTGGTCTTAATGGAAGAATGAAGTCTGGCCAGAAGTGGTCTTTATGGAAGGATTGTGGCCAAATGGAAGATGTGGATTTATGAAATTTATGATTAATTAATGGATTCATGAAATTCATGGATTAAAGAAATTCATTAATTCATGGATTAATGGAATTTATGAAGACAAGGATTTATGAAAGAATAAAGTCTAGCCAGAAGTGGTCTTCATGGAAGGATTGCAGCCAAAAATCCAAATCTCCAACCTGGAAATAAGGCTAAGCAACTCAACTATGCAGGAGAACATAGTGTAGAAAAGAAATCAGGTGCGCTAAAATTCACTAGTGTCACAAATCAGGAAAAGGTGTGACACTATAATGAGTGTCCCCCATATACCTGTGATGTGTTTCCAAAATTGATGTGCACTTGAACGGGTGTACAGTAAATACTATGCACCCTGGTGCATATACTTGGGTGTGTTATGGTGAATAGGTGATGATAAATGGATAATGTGATACCAATATAAACCAACAAAGTGCACAAGTAATTCAAAGAAAAAGTGTCCAATATTTCAATGGTTGCCACCTCAGTGTATAGTCCATATACATATAAAAGTGCATAAAGTCCCAATCGTCCCCTCACAGGCTAAAGTAAAATCCACTCTGTGGGTTCCTCTAGATCCGTGGGGTGCAGATGGGTTCCACCACCTTTGTGGGGATTAGCCCCTTACCATAGAGAAAAGAGGAGAACATAGTGACTGGGGTGCAGAAAAATGGCAGCAGGTGCTCCGGACTGTTGAGTCCATGCTTACTTGACCATGCTTACTTTCCTTCTTCATCGGAAAATGGCCAGCAGTTCCATCAGCACAGAACTGGCGGAAACCAGTGGGACTCAGGTACACCCATCTACTGTCCAGAGAAGTGGTCTTCATGGAAGAATTGAAGGGGTGGTCTTCATAGAAGAATGAAGGCATCTAGACGGACTAGAAGGAGTCTAGAAGTGGTCTTAATGGAAGAATGAAGTCTGGCCAGAAGTGGTCTTTATGGAAGGATGTGGCCAAATGGAAGATGTGGATTCATTAAATTTATGATTAATTCATGGATTAATGAAATTCATGGATTAAAGAAATTCATTAATTCATGGATTCATGGAAATCACGAAGACAAGGATTCATGGAAGAATAAAGTCTAGCCAGAAGTGGTCTTCATGGAAGGATTGCGGCTAAAAATCCATACTGTACCTCCGACATTAATTCATGGATTATCGAAATTCATGGATTAAAAAAAATTCATTAATTCATGGATTAATGATATTAATGAAGACAAGGATTCATGGAGGAATAAAGTCTACCCAGAAGTGGTCTTTATGGAAGGATTGTGGCCAAATGGAAGATGTGCATTCATGGAATTTATGATTAATTCATGGATTAATGAAATTCATGGATTAAAGAAATTCCTTAATTCATGGATTAATGGAATTCACGAAGACAAGGATTCATGGAAGAATAAAGTCTAGCCAGAAGTGGTCTTCATGGAATGATTGCGGCCAAAAATCCATACTGTACCTCCGACATTAATTCATGGATTATCGAAATTCATGGATTAAAGAAATTCATTAATTCATGGATTATTCGAATTTGTGAAGACAAGGATTCATGGAAGAATAAAGTCTAGATAGAAGTGGTCTTCATGGAAGATTGCAGCCAAAAATCCATACTGTACCTCCAACCTGGAAACAAGGCTAAGCAACTCAACTATGCAGGAAAACATAGTGACTGGGGTGCAGAAAAATGGCAGCAGGTGCTGCGGACTGTTGAGTCAAAATGTGAAATATTTTGCTGTAACAGGAGGGAGTTTGTAGCCAAAGGGCTGAAGAGCAGTACAATAATGAGTGTCTGCAGGTAACAGTGACGCATGGTGGAGGTTCCTTGCAAGTTTGGGGCTGCATTACTGCGAATAGAGTTGGAGATTTGGTCAGGATCAATGGTGTCCTCAATGATGAGAAATACAGGCAGATACTTATCCATCATGCCATATCATCAGGGAGGCGTTTGATTGGCCCCAAATGTATTTTGCAGCAGGACAACGACCCCAAACATACAGCAATTGTCATTAAGAACTATCTTCATTGTAAAGAAGAACAGTGAGTCCTGGAAGTCATGGTTTGGCCCCCACAGAGCCCTGATCTCAACATTATGGAGTCTGTCTGGGATGACATGAAGAGACAGAAGTATTTGAGGCAGCCGACATCCACAGAAGATCTGTGCTTAGTTCTCCAAGATGTTTGGAACATCCTACCTGCCGAGTTCCTTCAAAAACTGTGTGCACCTAGTCTACCTAGAAGAATTGATGTTGCTTTGAAGGCAAAGTGTGGTCACACCAAATATTGATTTGATTTGGATTTCTCTTCTGTTCATTTACTTTCCATGTTGTTAACTGATAAAAAATATTAATGCTTCTCTTTCCCGAAAGCATTCTTCATTTACAGCATTTTTTCACACCTGCCTAAAACTTTTGCACAGTACTGTATATTTATACAAATACAGTATAGATATAGATATGTATTTATTTTATTAATAAAGGAGAGGAGTGAACTTGGGTGGTATATACAGAAGGAACAATGTTTGAGACAATTATGTTTGACCTTTCAAAAATATCCCAGAGCAACATACCAACTCCTCAGTCATTTCTGGAGGGCAAAACACATTTTGTTCCTAGTTTGGGTTCATTTTCATGTTGATATTTGTTTTTAGTGCCCCGGAGCAGTGGAATGGTTTCACAGGAGGTCAAGTTCAGTTCTTTTTCTCCTTCAAGAGAAAGTCATTTCTATTTCAGGTGTTACAAATATCATAATGGTGCACCAGGTATGCAGCAGGGCGAGGTGCGCTATACAGAAAAGACCAAGAGTCAGTTTGGAGGGATGATGCAAGGATTATTTTCTCAGCAATGCAAGTACAAAAAGGGGTGAGTGATAATATTGGATATTAAAGCCAAATCACAGAATTTTGACTCACCTGCCTGCCCCACCCCTTGAAGCTCCTCCCAGAATGTTTTTTTATATAAAAAAAAACTAGACACGCCCTTTCCTGCAATCTTCCTGCTGGTCCAGTCCTCTTCTTCCTCTGGCAGTGGTGGGTGGGGGGTGGTCATTCTTCCAGGACTAAGTGGTGCTCTCATAATGACATGAGTCCTGGGGTGCTGTGAGCCCATATCTCCTGATGACACCCCTTAAGGCAGTGATGGGGAACCTTGGCACCCCAGATGTTTTGGAACTACATTTCCTATGATGCTCATGCACTCTGCAGTGTAGATGAGCATCATGGGAAATGTAGTTCCAAAACATCTGGGGTGCCAAGGTTCCCCATCACTGCCCTAGGGTGTAAATGACAGGCTGGGCTCAAAGGAAATAGGCATGTTAGTCGTTCACCAACATCCCATTGTGTGGTTATGAGTAAGCGATCCTCTGTATCGTGAAACGCGTCAACCTGGCATGTCTTCTGATGCACTGTCTGTATGGATTTGTCTATGAGGAATAAAGGATATCATTGATTTCATCTTTGAGTGCGGTCCTACTTCTTTGGTTTGAACACATTTCTGGATGGCGGATCTGACCTACACCGGGATATACAGCCTCACCTGAGCGGCTTCTCCTTTCAATTTTTACATGATTGTGTTGCTTGAAGAGGACAGTCGTCGCTGGACCGAGGAGGAAATTGGAGGAGTGCAGGAGCACTTTTTCTACAGGAAGGGGTGATATAATTTTTTTTTTTTTTTAAGTCTTGGAATAAATATGAAATAGAGCAAGGGTCTCAAAACTAGGGCCTGTGGACTATACCCAGCCCCCCTACAGGATTGTATCTGATAGTGGTGTATCCTCAATGTGCAAAGATTGAGAATTAAAGTTGGCAGAGGCTGCCTATGGTCTACACCTATGGTCAATCCCCACTCTGTAAGGGGAACACTAATGAAGGGGGGGGCACTCTGATGTAGGTGGACTCTGATGTAAGGGGGGGAACGCTGATTGGGGCCCATGACATATGGGGGGGGACTCTAATGGGAACCCTGACCTAGGGGGAACCCCAATAGGACCTTGAGCTAAGAGCTAAAGGGGGCTCTAATAGGGATTCAGATTCAGGAGACCCTGATTGGGACCCTGATATAGAAACAAATCTAATGGGGCCCCGATGTAACGGGGGCCCCCGATGTAAGGGAGACTTTGATGAGAATTTTGTCCTGCAAATTTTTGTAAAATATACGTCGCCCTCGTACTTAAAAGTTTGGAGACTTCCCAATCAGAGTATAGAGTATTTTGCATAAATGAAAATATTTTATTTTCGTTTTCGATGAAAGCGAGCGTTGTAGAGTTCTTTTTTTTTTTTGTCTCTGGCCCTCCAACAGGGTAACAAAATACAACAAAATCCTGGCAATAGAGATAGACTCTCACAAATGAATATTTAGTTTTGTAGAGCCTGGAAAGTATCACATTATTTTGTAGAAAATAAAGAAATATATTATATATACTGTATACTGTATATATATATTTATGTTTTTTTTATATATATATATATATATATATATATTTACTGTATATATACCACCCAGGTTCACTCCCAGGTTACCACCCAGGTTCACTCCCTTCCCTCATTAAAACATTATTTTAGTATTTAAAAAAAAATATATATATATATTTATATATACATATATATATATATATATATATATATATATATACTGTATTTATATATATATATTTATTTACTGTATATATATATATATATATACCACCCAGGTTCACTCCCAGGTTACCACCCAGGTTCACTCCCTTCCCTCATTGAAACATTATTTTATTATTTAAAAAAAAAAATATATATATATATATATATATTTATATATACATATATATATATATATATATATATATATATATATATATATATATATATATATATTCTATATACTGTATTTATATATATATATTTATTTACTGTATATATATATATATACCACCCAGGTTCACTCCCAGGTTACCACCCAGGTTCACTCCCTTCCCTCATTAAAAAATGATTTTATTATTTAAAACAAAAAAAATATATATCTATAGCTATCTATATATATATATATATATATATATATATATATTTATATATACTGTGTATATATATATTTATATATACTGTGTATATATATATATATATATATTTTTTTTTTTTTTTTAAATAATAAAAATATTTTTTAATGAGGGAAGGGAGTGAACCTGGGTGGTATGCAGGAGAGATCGAAACAATTATTTTTGCCCTTTCAAACTTTAGAAAAATATTTAAAAATATCCCAGAGCAACATACCATCTCCTCTGCCATTTCTGGAGGGCAAGAAGCATTTTTTTTTTTTTTTTTAGTTTATTTATATTTTGTTATTTGTTTTTTAGTGGCCCGCAGGTTTCACAAGAGGTCAAATTCCGTTTTTTTTCTCCTTCAAAAGAAAGTAATTTATATTTTATGTTTCATGTGCTGAGAATATATTATAGGTGCTTCCAATGCTTACAAGAAATACTTTTTTTCCGAAAATATTGTTTTATTTAGAATTTCCCTTCTAGGTTTCGCTTTCTCAGTACATGGGAACAAAGGCCTTGGGGGACAGTCATTATTTCATAAATACCACCCATGATAAATAGAGGAGCTTGCCTTAACTGGGAAAATTGGGGATTTTCTGAAAATCAGAGCACGCTAAATATATTTTATAATTTTACAGTTAAAAGACATAATTCCCACAATATGTGCTGGTAATTGTCATATAATAAAGCTTATTTGTTTATTAAATCCTCATGCCTCGGGTCTTTTTTTCAAGCAACCCAATAAAAAAAAAAATCAGAATCTCAGTTTTAGTGTATCAAGTTTTTTTTTTAACCCCTTCCCACCAAACCCCAGTGTCCCTTTAACCGCTTGACCTCCGGAAGGTTTACCCCCCTTCATTACCAGGCCATTTTTTGCGATGCGGCACTGCGCTATTTTAACTGACAATTGCGCGGTCGCCCGACCCTGTTCCCAAATAAAATTGATGTCTTTTTTTTCCCACAAATAGAGCTTTCTTTTGGTGGTATTTGATCACCTCTGTGGTTTTTATTTTTGCGCTATAAACAAAAAAAAGGCCAACAACTTTGAAAAAAAAAAATAATAATTTTTTACTTTCTGCTTTAAAACACATCCAATAAAAAAAAATGTAAAAATATCAAATGTCTTCATTTTAGGCCAATATGTATCCTGCTACATGTTTTTGGTAAAACCCCAATAAACCCCAATAAGGGTATTTTAATTGGTTTTAGCAAAAGTTATCTAGAAACTATGGGATATTTTAATGGAATTTTCATATATTTATTTATTTTTACTAGTAATGGAGGCAATCAGCAACTTATAGCGGGAATGCAATATGCGGCGGACAAATCGGACACCTAACTGACACTTTTAACACTTTTTGGGGACCAGCGACACCAATACAATGATCAGTGCTAAAAAAATATGCACGGTCACTGTACTAATGACACTGGCGAGGGAAGGGGCATTTAAAGGGTTAAAGCAGGGATTCCCAAACTATGGCCCTCCAGTTGTTCAGGAACTACAATTCCCATCATGCCTAGTCATGTCTGTGAATGTCAGAGTTTTACAATGCCTCATGGGATGTGTAGTTCTGCAACAGCTGGAGGGCCGTAGTTTGGGAATCCCTGGGTTAAAGGGTTAACTGTGTGCCTAGCCAGTGCTTGTGTACTGTGGGGGAGGTGCTTTTCCTATGGGAAGGCATTTATCCATGACCATGCTTTGCAGGAACACAGGATCCATGCCTTCCCTATTGGCAGAACGGCAATCTACCTTGCTTATGTTGCCTAATGATCAATGAGTGTGGGAGGACATCGAGTCTGAGGTACCAGCAGATCAGCGGGTCACCGGCGGGCATGCGTGCCCCGATCCCAGAAATGCAGGATCCCATATTAGATACAGAAACCTGCGCAAAAGTGCCGCCTTGCTGCCGTATATGTAAGTTATACGATGGGCAAGCGATTAACTGAGCTACTAAGCCTAGGGGGCAGGAAGGTCTGCTTGATCACATGACCACTGTGATTGGCTAATGCAGTGGTCACGTGATCAGGAGCCGGTCCCACCTGCTCCCAATCAATACTAGAGAATGAAAGCTGTTTTGGACAGCATGATCTCTGTGCTGGGAGTGTGGGGAGTTTTTCTGCTCTAGGATCAGCTCTCAAAACGCCCAACAAGACAAATCCTATTCATTTTTAATGGCCCCTGTTCACATCTGAGCGTTTTGCCGCTGTGAGCAAAACGCCCAACGCTCAAAAAAGTACATGAGCTTCTTTTTGGGCAGATTACAGGCGTTTTCCATTGGTCTCTATTCGATCTAAAAACGCCTGCACAAAAAAGGCCTGTAAAAACGCCTGTAAATTGCAGTAAAAATCGCTGTAAAATCGCGGTAAAAACGCGCGAAAACGCTACGCTCAGGTGTAAATGTAGCCTAAATATACACTACATTCACTATTAGCGGACACAAACATAACAGAGAACCTGTGTGAATTAGCCCTTTTTTAATGTTTTTTACATTTTTTTTTTATGTGAAAAATGTTAACAATTATTTTACAATTTTTAAATATATTTATTAATGTTTTTTTTTTTAATGTGAAAAATGTTAACAATTATTTTACAATTTTTAAATATATTTATTAATGTTTTTTTTTTTTATGTGAAAAATGTTAACAATTATTTTACACTTTTTTACATATATTTATTAATGTCTATTATTTTTTTTTAAAATTTGTTATTTTTTTTTTTACAGGACAGGAAAGCCTGCAGCGCTGTGGAAGGGGTGCAGCACAGTGAAATAGGGGCACATGGGAAGGGGGGTCAGAAACAGGCAGAACAGGGAGAGGGACCGGCGTTGGAGAAGCAATTACAGGAAGGATGCCCTGTGTCTGTGTCTCTCCCTGCAGCAGCTGAAAGCTGGCAGTAGGGGAAGAAACTGGCTTTTAGCTGCTGCAGAGAGCTGCACAGGGCTTCCTTCTGTAATTGCCCCTCCATCCGACCACACAGATTCCCTGTGCTGTTGGGGCCCCCCTGTGTGCCTGGGCCCCCTACAGAAGGACTGGTGGTCCCCCCCCCCCCCTATCAGTGGCCCTGGCAGGGAATCTAGTTTACTGTCTTTCCTGATATCACTAACACATTCCATACAAATTACTTTGTTCCATAAAATTATACTTGGTTCTGTATTCTCTAAAAGAGGCAAAACTGGGAGGTGCAGCAAAGGATGCTGCACAACCCACAAGCCTTCACTATAATATAATAATAAATCCAAAACATAAAGTCCAAAGTAGGGAAGGGGGCAAAAGTACACGTGACCAGTGGTGGCTGGTGATCTATCCATGCGTCCAACCCCCTAATTTACATACGGGGTGCTGGACGAATGGAGTCCAATGGGGCTTTTTTTTTTTTTTAACCATGTGATTAGAGCCAGAGGCTCTAATAGGCTAAAAAAAAAGGTTGGGCTCAGGGCACAGAGCACTTTGCCCCGAGCCCACCCAGTTGTGTGACAATAGCGAATTAATATTCGCTATTGTCACACGGATCCTCCTCCTGGCCAATCAGGAAGCGGGTCCTGAAATCAGTTTCCCGATTGGCCGAAAGGAGAAGCCATGCCATTGGCCATGGAGGAAGAGGGAGGAGATGCAGAAGACTGAGGGGGAAGAAGCTGCCACTGACATCGTCGTTTGCTGCTGCTGCCTGCCCTCCCTCCCTCCACATGTGCAGGCAAGGTGAGTTAGCCGGCGACGGGAGGGGGGGAGGTGGTTGTGTATGGTGTGCGGCCTGGTGTGGTCCGGGGGGGGGGGGTATGGTGCGGTCCATCTTCCGCCCCAGACCCCCCGCCCATGGAGCACCAGCCGCCCTACACTAGCCTAGCCATCAGGGTCTAGTCTGGAGGTGAGCATATACTGTTCATGGGAGGTGTATGGATGAGTAGCAATGGTGATCAGTCATAGAAGATGTTGGTGCACGGAGATATTGGGACACGAGGATAATTTGGTGGAAGATCAGTAAGGTTATTTAATAGTGAATGTTTGTGGGTTGAGTGGCATCTTTTGCAGGGTTCCTGCCATTCCTTTACTGAGCTCCCAGAGCTACACATCTGCTGTGCCGGCAAAACGCAAGCACATTGTGCATCGGTCCCATCACACCCACCATTCTTGTACTGAGCACCCAAAGCTACATACCTGCTGTTCTCATTATGAGGCACCCCCTCCATTCCTGTACTGAGCTCCCAGGGCTACATACCTGCTGTGCCTATTATGAGGCATCCCCACCACTCCTGTACTGAGCTCCCAGGGCTACATACCTGCTGTGCCTATTATGAGGTGCCCCGACCATTCCTGTACTGAGCTCCCAGGGTTACATACCTGCTATGCCTATTATGAGGCATCCCCACCACTCCTGTACTGAGCTCCCAGGGCTACATACCTGCTGTGCCTATTATGAGGCGTCCCCACCATTCCTGTACTGAGCTCCCAGAGCTACATACCTGCTGTGCCTATTATGAGGTGTCCCCACCATTTCTGAACTGAGCTCCCAGGGCTACATACCTGCTGTGCCTATTATGAAGCATCCCCACCATTTCTGTACTGAGCTCCCAGGGCTACATACATGCTGTTCTCATTATGAGGTGCCCCAACCATTCCTGTACTAAGCTTCCAGGGCTACATACCTGCTGTGCCTATTATGAGGCGTCCCCACCATTTCTGTACTGAGCTCCCAGGGCTGCATACCTGCTACGCCTATTATGAGGCGCCCCAACCATTTCTGTACTGAGCTTCCAGGGCTACATACATGCTGTTCTCATTATGAGGTGCCCCAACCATTCCTGTACTAAGCTTCCAGGGCTACATACCTGCTGTGCCTATTATGAGGCCTCCCCACCATTTCTGTACTGAGCTCCCAGGGCTACATACCTGCTGTGCCTATTATGAGGTGCCCTGACCATTCCTGTACTGAGCTCCCAGGGCTACCCATTTGAAGTCATCTGTGATGAGTGCGTAGAGTCCGGCGTGCTGACGTCCCCACGCTACCCGGAAGGACGGGCATACTCTGAGCCGGCCGGCTGTTTATTTTATGCGATATTCTTCTGTATATGTGAGTGGAACCTTTATTTTCTTAATAAAATGTCTATTGTGGTTTTACACTATGGAGCATATTATTCCTGTGCATGACACCACTGGAGGTAACTTCAGGGAGTAATGCTCTGGAATACCACCATTTGTGTGCTACTTACTGCTAGTGGACCTGCCGAGGACGCATTCACATAAGAGGAGTGGAGACATGAGCATTGGCTTTCTATAGGCTTCACTATAATGCAGTTCTGGTAAGC
This sequence comes from Pelophylax lessonae, assembly GCF_965119305.1. Lineage (NCBI taxonomy): Eukaryota > Metazoa > Chordata > Amphibia > Anura > Ranidae > Pelophylax > Pelophylax lessonae. Next base: position 854,092,162 of record NC_138768.1, read on the forward strand.
GTACAGTATATGCATGCTTATCTATTGAGCACCGTGGTGGAAGTTAGCAGGGACAGTCAACCTCACCTTTAATCATCACCATCTTGGGACTCGAATTTTGTGACTCTTTAATCACAGGAGAAGCACCTATTATTGTATTTTTGGGACTTCTTTAATCACAAGAGAGGCACCAATTATTATACTTTTCACGTCACCTATGATTTATTTGTTTTCAATATCTGTGATACCTTTTTTACTCAATATTTGCATATTTGGTATTTCACATTATTATTGGTCACATTTATAGTTTATTTTTAGACACATTCACAATTGAGATATTTCAATGTCTTTTTCAGATTAGCGCAGCTTTTTTCCTTTTTACTACATACCTGCTGTGCCTATAATGAGGCATCCCCACCATTTCTGTACTGAGCTCCCAGGGCTACATACCTGCTGTGCCTATTATGAGGCGCCCCGACCAATCCTGTACTGAGCTTCCAGTGGCTACATACCTGCTGTGCCTATTATGAGGCGCCCCGACCAATCCTGTACTGAGCTTCCAGTGGCTACATACCTGCTATGCCTATTATGAGGCGCCCCGACCAATCCTGTACTGAGCTTCCAGGGCTACATACCTGCTGTGCCTATTATGAGGCATTCCCACCATTTTGTTACTGAGCTCCCAGGACTACATACCTGCTGTGCCTATTATGAGGCGTCCCCACCGTTTCTGTACTGAGCTCCATCCGCTACATACCTGCTGTTCCCATTATTAGGAATTCCCACCATTCCTGTACTGAGCTCCCACGGCTACATACCTGCTGTGCCTATTACGAGGAGTTCCCACCATTTCTGTACTGAGCTCCCACGGCTACATACCTGCTGTGCCTATTATGAGGCGCCCCGACCATTTCTGTACTGAGCTCCCAGGGCTACATACCTGCTGTGCCTATTATTAGGAGGCATCCCCACCATTTCTGTACTGAGCTCCCAGGGCTACATACCTGCTGTGCCTATTATTAGGAGGCATCCCCACCATTTCTGTACTGAGCTCCCAGAGCTACATACCTGCTGTGCCTATTATTAGGAGGCATCCCCACCATTTCTGTACTGAGCTCCCAGAGCTACATACCTGCTGTGCCTATTATTAGGAGGCATCCCCACCATTTCTGTACTGAGCTCCCAGGGCTACATACCTGCTGTGCCTATTATTAGGAGGCATCCCCACCATTTCTGTACTGAGCTCCCAGGGCTACATACCTGCTGTGCCTATTATTAGGAGGCATCCCCACCATTTCTGTACTGAGCTCCCAGAGCTACATACCTGCTGTGCCTATTATGAGGCGTCCCCACCATTTCTCTACTGAGCTCCCAGGGCTACATACCTGCTGTGCCTATTATGAGGCGCTCCGACCATTCCTGTACTGATGAGGCGCCCCGACCATTCCTGTACTGAGCTCCATGGACTACATACCTGTTGTGCCCATTATAAGGAGTTCCCACCATTCCTGATGGATCCTTTATCTATTTTATATTATGGAGAATGTAAGAAGAGGAGCTGGAACACACAAAGGTCGGCATGAATACCCATAACTCCCAGGTGGACAGGAACAGAGTCATGGAAGAGCACTATAGATTTCACAAGAATTACAATTATCCTGAAGGTGACTCACCTTGTTTACGAAGAAAAATAAAAAAACGACCAAAATTCATACTGTGAGTTACTGCTGAAAATTATGACTAATTGGATCTGAATTGGCTTTGTGACTCACAGTTTCCTTTTTAATTAAAATAATGACTTCTTGACTGCGAGAGTGGGGGGGATGTTCATATGTAACAAAAAGGGACATTATTTCCCCTGCTCAGGAATGGGGTGCAGACATGACTTAAATAGGGAGAAAGAGGAAAACAAACTAAAAGCACTTATCCAACTGGGTTGGGGAAGGATGACACAATTAATTTATTTTTCACCTGCTTTATGGACATTTTTCCTACAAAAAGGTGAATTTTGACTGTAAACTACACTATATTGTCAAAAGTTTTGGGACGCCTACCTTTACACGCACATGAACTATAATGGCATCCCAGTCTTAGTCCGTAGGGTTCAATATTGAGTTGGCCCACCCTTTGCAGCTATAACAGCTTCAACTCTTCTGGGAAGGCTGTCCACAAGGTTTAGGAGTGTCTATGGGAATGTTTGACCGTTCTTCCAGAAGCGCATTTGTGAGGTCAGGCACTGATGGACGAGAAGGCTTGTCTCAGCTCTAAATCTTACTAAATGTGTTCTATCGGGTTGAGGCCAGTCAAGTTCCTTGTCCCCAAAACTCGATCAGCAATTTCCTTATGGACCTCGCTTTGTGCACTGGACAAAATCATTTGGTGGAGGGGAGATTATGGTGAGGGGTTGTTTTTCAGGGGTTGGGCTTGGCCCCTTAGTTCCAGTGAAGGGAACTCTTAAGACGTCATCATACCAAGACATTTTGGACAATTTCATGCTCCCAGCTTTGTGGGACAGTTTGGGGATGGCACCTTCCTGTTCCAACATGACTGCACACCAGTACACAAAGCCAGGTCCATGTAGACATCGCATACTTGCCAACTGTCCCTTTTTTCCATGGACAGTCCCTGCAAATAGGAGCCTGTCCCAGGTAATTTATATTGTCCCTGTAAGCACCTGTTAATCAGGCTGCCCATAAATGTTACGCAGAAGTAGTTCAGCTGAATGGGAGAATTATTCCAACTCTGCTACTGTGGCCTTAAGTTTGAAATTCCCTTTTTCATTTCCTGTAATTCTCTCTATATTGGAGTAGACTCTATAATCTGATAAGTAGGCGAGATTAACCACTTGCCGACCGCCGCCCGACTATATACGACGGCGGTCAGCCCCTCCCAGGCAAAGTGACGTACCGGTACGTCACTAGCCTGGGAGCGAATAGGGGGCGAGCGCGCGCCGCCGGAGGCGCGCTCCTGCCCCCGCTCATACCCGAAGAAGCAGGCGCGTGTGACCAGCGGACCCGATGTCCGCCGGTCACTCGCGATCATCGGGTGGAGAGGGAGAAAGGCAGGCGGCTAATGTAAACAAATCCGCCTGTCACTCTCCCCTGTGTAAAACCACTGATCACTCGGTCCTGCTATGTAGGATCGTTGATCTGTGCTGTTACGCACAAAGCCACATCCAATCACAGTAAGAAACACGCCCCTAGGGACACACTTAACCCCTCCCTCTCCAATAAAGTTAACCCCTTCCCTCCCAGTGTCATTTTTACAGTAACAGTGCATATGTATAGCACTGATTACTGCAGTAATGTCACTGGTACTCCCAAAAGTGTCAAAAATGTCAGTCAAGGGTCCGATCTGTCCGCCGCAATGTCGCAGTACCGCAAAAAAAATCGCAGATCGCCGCCATTGCTCGTTAGAAAAAACAATAAAAATGACAAAAATCTTTCCCTTAGTTAGTAAACGCAATAACTTTTGCACAAACCAATCAAAATACGCTTTTTGCGATTTTATTTTTACCAAACATATGTAGCATAAAACAAATTGGCCTAAAATGTTAAAAAATTTTGATTTTTACATTTTTTTGGGGGGAATTTCATATAAAAAAATTTGAAAAATATTGTTATTTTTGCAAAATTGTCACTGTTTTTTTGTTTATAGCACATGATCAAAAAATCACACAGGTGATCAAATACCACCAAAAGAAAGCTCTGTTTGTGGGAAAAAAAAGGACATCAATTTCATTTGGGTTCAGTGTCGCGCGACCGCGCAATTGTCCGTTAAAGTCACGCAGTGCCGAATCACAAAATAGGCCCTGGTCAGGAAGGGGGTAAAATCTTCTGGGGCTTAAGTGGTTAATTGTGCAGAGTGGGCGGGGCTTCATGGAAGTGGGTGTGGTAATTGATAGCTGTGCTGCAAAGTGTCCCTGCAAATTTTTTGCAAATGTTGGCAACTATGAGACATGGATGAGTGAGTTTGGGGTGGAGGAGCTTGACTGGCCTGCACAGAGTCCTGACCTCAACCTGATAGAACACCTTTGGGATGAATTAGAGTAGAGAATGCGAGCCAGGCCTTCTCATCCAACATTAGTGCCTGACCTCAGAAATGTGCTTCTGGAAGAATGGTCAAACCTTCCCATAGACACACTTCTAAACCTTGTGGACAGCCTTCCTAGAATAGCTGAAACTCACTTTGAATTACTTTGATAGTGTACTGTTTATAAAGTATACATTTTATTCTTTCCCCATTTAAAATTACACTAAAATTATGATCTAGGACAAAGAATTGCAAAGCCATTTCCCAATTAAATAAAGGCTTTTATTTCTTTTATTTTTTATTTTTTAATGCAACATTTAAAAAAAAGAAATAAAAAATAAAATATAAAAAAAAAAGAAAATAATATTGATGGTTAGAACAATAATCACTTCCCACCCGCCTGCAATATACTGACTGTGAGTGAGCGGCAGGTGTAAGCGAATCGTCATACCCATATGTTGCGGCTTACTTTCAGACTTGGACAACAAAAAA